>NW_027225737.1:0-85343 GCF_038994185.2 Dermacentor albipictus | reverse complement strand
GTGCCTCAGACAGGCTGGCCAACGTTTCGATAGGTGGACCTATCTTCGTCAAAGGCGGCCTCGTCATCCTCGGCGTGTTAGTTTTAAAGGGTTAGTGCAGTGACGTCACGTGCGGGTGTTGTCGCTGGCGGCTGGTTTTAAAGAGAGAGATTACAAGAGGGAACAGGCGTTGTCGTCCGACGTCTGTGAGCCTCATTCTCAAGACGAAGGGACAAGAGCGTGAGAGTGGGCACGCGGGGAGGAAAGAAAAGAAATAGAAGCAGAAAAAAGGGGGAAAAAGGGAAAAAAAAGCAGGGGGGAGCCATGGCCGTACCAAGACACAACAAAGGGGGGGGGGTGAAAGAAAAAGAAAGAGAAAAATGAAATCTTTTAAGAAATACGGGGGCTTGGGAGCGTGTTGGGGATGTGAAAGGTTAGGAGGTATTCAGGTATTGCCTCAAACATGCCGCCAACGACTCCCCTGAATACCTCTAACCTTTCACATCCCCAACACGCTCCCAAGCCCCCGTATTTCTTAAAAGATTTCATTTTTCTCTTTCTTTTTCTTTCACCCCCCCCCCCTTTGTTGTGTCTTGGTACGGCCATGGCTCCCCCCTGCTTTTTTTTTCCTTTTTCCCCCTTTTTTCTGCTTCTATTTCTTTTCTTTCCTCCCCGCGTGCCCACTCTTACGCTCTTGTCCCTTCGTCTTGAGAATGAGGCTCAGAGACGTCGGACGACAACGCCTGTTCCCTCTTGTAATCTCTCTCTTTAAAACCAGCCGCCAGCGACAACACCCGCACGTGACGTCACTGCACTATCCCTTTAAAACTAACACGCCGAGGATGACGAGGCCGCCTTTGACGAAGATAGGTCCACCTATCGAAACGTTGGCCAGCCTGTCTGAGGCACTTCAACCCTGTTTTAAAAAAGTTTATACCACAGTGTGCCATTCCATCTGCCAGCCCCTTTCTTGTTTTTGGACTAGATGTTAGCTAGTAGTTTAAGGCAACAAAACGTGTAAACACAGAAGTTTATTTTAAGAGATTTGCATTATCATCTGTGTTTTCATACATATTATTTATATTGTCAGACGACTGTAGTTTAGTAATAGTGGGAATAGGCATTGATCTGTGCAAAATGTAGTTGTTATTGTCCACTGTTCTTTGCTACGATTATCAGCGTTAAGTATCCTGTTAGTAAATTACCTCTTTTTGCTTCCCTTACCAGTTTATTAGGAATATTATAGTATACTTTTTAGAGAGATTCAAGGGGAGCATGGAAAGGACGCATTTCGACCTTTTTGTACGAATTGTCCTTTTTTGCAAGCTCTTCTTTAGGGTAGCTGCAAACCACGGGTTCTATGGAGCTACACAGTCTTTCAGATATGTAACAATGATAGAAAAATCATCTGAGCCCTTCTTCACGACAGATTAAAAACAGTTACAGCAGCTTCTGCGTCACCAAGAAGTTTACTACGCAGCAGTCTACAGCTTCGGTGCCCTCAACGAAATTTGTTTTATCAAATATATCCTGATAGGCGTCGAAGACCCCTATCAGGGCCTTCCGAAAGAGCAGAAAGATAGACTCATCATATCGCCCGCCCCACGCAATATGCATCCCCAGCGCAAAGTCGAAAGAAGGAAGGCCAGGGCGGTGGCGCTCCTACGCCGCTCGACAGAACTCCCTGGCGGCAACTGCTTCGTTGACGCGGCCCAGTATGGCAACTGCAACAATTTCACAGTAGTGTCGATCAACCACAGGGGTTCGACCGTTGACACCGCTTCGGTACGAAGCACGTCGTCGCGTGCGGCCGAGCAAGTGGCCATTGCCTTGGCCCTCTTGGGCGACAAACATGGCAATATCTTCAGCGACTCCAGGGCAGCCCCCCGCAGGGGCGTCTGCGTCAGCAGGCGTTTGGTGCGTTGCGACACCACGGACCCGAGCACACGAGGGTTGGACCCTCCCGCGTGTAGCCGTGCGTGGCTTAGCCGTGTCTGGGGAAAGGGGGATCCTGGGGGTTGAGCTGATGCTGGGTGTTTGGACCTTTAAGGCCCCCCGGCGGAGGCAACACACCCCTTTGGCCTCTGCTTCACATAGTGGGCACCCCCTGACTGACCCACCCGGGGGAAATCGGTAGTTGCCTTTTCCTGTCTCTCTCTCCCTCCAGCCTTCGTCTTTCTCTCACTTTTCATCTTTCCTGTCTTCTCCTTCCTTCCGCTTACTTCCAAATTTTCCAGGCAGCAAGGGTTAACCTTGTGTGATTAGCCAATCTAGGTTATTTCATATTTGGTTATAGTGATGACGTACAGCTGGCGTTTGCAGGACCTGTTCTTACAGTCCCTGTAGCGTCCCCTTGTAGGACTCCATGGTGGGTGGCTGGCGTTATTGCCGAAAACTAAGTTCTCCTATGGCAAATTCCTTCCCACCCCTCCTTGATCGCCCTCAGAAAAGAGGGCGTACCGAAGATGTTTTCAAGTTCTTTGGTCGTGAAAGACCCAACTTCCCACGATTTCATGTTATTCACTCGGAAAAGTCAGACACACAAGTACGCACAATCTCCCCATTTCTAGTTTCAAAGTCCTTAACCGAGGCTCTTGGTCAAGGTTACAAGGCAACAAGGATGGCAAGTGGAGATCTCCTCTTGGAGCTCCAGAATCTGAAACAATTTGAGAAGTTATCCAGTCTCGTGTCATTTGGGGACGTTCAAGTGACAGTGACTCCACACCGCACTATGAACACTTCACGCGGCGTTGTCTCAGATGATGACCTGCTTCAGCTGACGGAGGCAGAGCTCCTAGAGGGCTTCAATGAGCAAAATGTGGTTAATGTGAAAAGAATAAAGATGAGGCGCGATGGTAAAGAAATTGCAACCAAACACCTAATTCTCACTTTCAATTCAAGTGTCCTGCCCGAATCGATCGAGGCCGGGTACATAAAGCTCCGTGTCAGGCCTTACGTGCCCAATCCGCTCCGATGTTTCAAATGCCAGCGCTTCGGCCACAGCTCGCAGAGCTGCCGAGGCCGCCAAACTTGTGCTAAATGCAGTGCCAAAGAACACACCACCGAAACCTGTGAGAACGCTCTCCGCTGTGTAAACTGCGATGGGGAGCACGCCGCGTACTCGCGGTCGTGCCCATCCTGGAAGAAGGAAAAGGAAATTGTTACAATCAAAGTCAAGGAAAATATCACTTTCAAAGAGACACGCAGGCGGGTTTCATACCTGCCCAAGAAAAGCTTTGCCGAAGTGGCGCGTCAGGGGGCAGCGTCACAACGGCCTCCGGCGGCTGTCCGACCCACACGCAGTGAGTCGGCAGTTACGCCGTCTGCCCCTGCGGCGGTTGCAGCTAGCGCTGCTCCGTCAACCGTGGAGAAGGGACCATCGATCCCGAAGGTGGGCGCAGGCGAGGCTGCCTCAACCTCCCAGGTCCCTTCCAGCGCTGGCAACGGCCGGCGCAGCCAAATTCCCCAGGGAGCCCCAACGACCTCCGGGCTGGTGGGCGCAGCGGTCTTGCCTTCCAAGGCGGGACTCTCCCTGATAACCTCTCGCTCGCAAGAGCACGTGTCCGGCGCCTCACAAGAGGCAATGGACACTACAACTATCCCCACGGCGCGCCAAGCGCCTAAGGAGCGGCGAGGCTCCCTCGAACGCTCCAGAAAGAGCAAAACTCCCGTTACAGGGCCTCGAAAGGGCTCTGTAATTTAATCACTGTAATTTCCATAATCACCACTTCTGTTTCTGTACACACAGCACCTATTAACTCCCAATATGGATACACAAATAATTCAATGGAACGTCAGAGGTCTTCTCAGAAACCTTGATGATGTGCATGAACTTATACAAAAACACAATCCAAAAGTGCTGTGTTTACAGGAAACACATTTAAAAAACAAACACACAAACTTTCTTCGACAGTATCTAATCTTTCGCAAAGATCGCGATGATGCCGTCGCATCATCGGGCGGTGTTGCCATAGTCACTCATAGAAGTATAGCGTGCCAACATTTACAGCTACAAACGCCCCTTGAAGCAGTGGCGGTTCGAGCTGTCCTACTAAACAAACTCATCACCATTTGCTCGCTTTACATACCCCCGCATTACCAACTAAACAAACATGAATTTCAGTCCTTGATAGATCAATTGCCAGAACCCTATGTTGTTCTTGGCGATCTCAATGCGCACAGCAGCCTGTGGGGAGACTCTCGCATCGATGCGCGAGGTCGCCTCGTTGAACAGTTCCTTTTTTCATCCGGTGCGTGTCTGCTGAATAAGAAGACACCCACATATTATTCTCTCGCAAACAGAACATTTTCTTCAATTGACCTCAGCCTAGTTTCCCCTTGTATACTGTCTGAACTTGAATGGGAAGTCACCAAGGATCCTTACGGAAGCGACCACTTCCCCATACTGCTAAAAACACATAAAGAAAAAGAATCTCTACCACAGGCTCCTAGGTGGAAGATCGATACAGCCGACTGGGAGAAGTTCCGAAACTTAACTAATATCTCATGGAATGACATGTCTTGTTTAGGAATTGATGCTGCTGTGCAGTATCTCACAGCCTTCATTATAGACATGGCATCTAAATGCATATCAGAAGCACATGGCTTGGCATGTAAACGGTGGGTCCCGTGGTGGAACGAAGACTGCAGGATCGCTCGTAAGAAACAAAACAAAGCGTGGGGGTTGCTACGCGCTTCTCCCACTGCAGAGAATCTAGTCAACTTTAAGCAAGTAAAATCCCAAGGCAGGAGAACCCGCCGACTGGCCAGAAGAGAAAGCTGGCAGAAGTATTTATCGAGCATTAACTCGTTTACAGACGAGGCCAAAGTCTGGAACAGGGTAAATAGAATTAGAGGGCGACAAACGTATTCACTCCCTCTGGTAAATACACAAGGCGATACACTGCAAGATCAAGCAGACTCACTTGCGGAACACTTTCAGAGCGTGTCAAGTTCAAACAATTATTCGCAATCTTTTCTTATATATAAAGAAATAGAAGAACGTAAGCCTTTACCAAGAAAAAGTCGAGAGAATGAGCCTTACAACCGTCCTTTCAGTATTGCCGAATTGAGAGCTGCCTTGAGCGCATGCAAGAGCTCCGCACCAGGATCTGATAGGATCATGTACGAAATGCTGAAAAACCTACACAATGACACGCAAGTGACACTACTTACACTTTTCAACACTATCTGGGACGCAGGGTACCTTCCGACCGCATGGAAAGAAGCCATTGTTATCCCTGTTCTAAAACAAGGCAAAGATCCTTCATCAGTGGCAAGCTACCGCCCGATAGCCCTCACAAGTTGCATGTGTAAGGTATTTGAAAAAATGATAAATCGGCGTCTGATCCATTTCCTTGAAGAGAACAAAATGCTTGATCCCTATCAGTGTGGCTTCCGAGAAGGGCGCTCCAACACTGACCATCTTGTACGTATAGAAAGAAATATCCGGGACGCATTCATACATAAACAGTTCTTCCTCTCGATATTTCTCGATATGGAAAAGGCGTATGACACAACGTGGCGATACGGCATCTTGCGAGACTTATCCGAAATGGGCATTCATGATAATATGCTCAGCGTAATAAAAAGCTACTTGTCCAATCGTACCTTCCGGGTGAAAGTCGGCAATGTGCTGTCACGTCCTTTTACACAAGAAACTGGTGTACCCCAGGGAGGCGTGCTCAGTTGCACGCTTTTTATTGTTAAGATGACAACGCTTCCTGCTTCCTTACCCCCGGCCATTTTGTATTCCGTCTATGTGGATGACATTCAAATAGGCTTCAAATCCTGTAACCTCGCAGTATGCGAGAGACAGGTACAGCATGGTTTGAACAAGGTGTCAGGGTGGGCAGAGAAAAATGGTTTTAAAATCAATCCTCAAAAGAGTTCTTGTGTGCAGTTTACACGAAAGAGAGGCCTGGTCACGGATCCTTGCTTGGAAATGTGTGGACATCAGATACCTGTAAACAAAGAGCACAAATTTCTAGGTGTTATACTCGACAATAAGCTTACCTTCGTCCCACACATTAAACATCTTAAAGAAAAGTGTCTGAAAACAATGAATTTAATGAAACTTCTATCCCAGACTACATGGGGTAGTGATAGGAAGTGTTTAATAAACCTATACAAGAGCCCAATTCGGTCTCGATTGGATTATAGTGCCGTTGTGTATAACTCTGCCGCCCCGAGCGCGCTAAAGATGCTAGACCCAGTTCACCATCTAGGAATCCGACTGGCCACTGGCGCATTCAGAACGACTCCCATACAAAGTCTATATGTAGAATCAAATGAATGGTCTCTCCACCTACAGAGATCATACATCAGCTTTACTTATTTCCTTAAAATACGCTCTAATCCTGAACATCCATGTTTTGATACCGTTACCGATATGACGTGCGCTACACTTTTCAACAATCGTCCCTCCATAAGACAGCCTTTCTCGCTGCGTGTGAAGCAGCTTAGCGATCAAATGCATGTCCCACTCCTCGAGCTCCCCCTAATGCATCCAGCCAAGCTGCTACCTCCTTGGGAGTGGCAGCTCATACAATGCGACATATCTTTCATGGAAGTTACAAAACACGCTTCAGACATTGAACTCCAAATGCATTTCCGGGAACTCCAGCACAAACACTCCTGCACGGAGTTCTACACAGACGCATCGAAGTCAAACGACGGGGTGTCCTATGCAGCCGTCGGTCCATCCTTCTCGGAATCCGACGTACTGCATCCGGAAACTAGTATCTTCACGGCTGAGGCCTACGCAATATTGTCGACCGTGAAGCATATTAGGAAATCAAAACTCAAAAAATCAGTCATATATACTGACTCCCTAAGTGTTGTGAAGGCTTTGATATCGTTCTGTAGGCACAAAAATCCTGTCATAATCGAACTCTATTCCGTCTTATGCAAAGCATATGTATCTAACCAGCATGTGATTATATGCTGGGTGCCAGGTCATAGGGCCATTGAAGGTAATGTTCTGGCGGACCAGATGGCCACGTCAGTTGCATGGCATTCTGCTAATCCCACCACTGCAGCTCCTGTCACAGATCTGAAGCCCTTTTTACGGAGGAAACTACGCAACCACTGGCAACGCCTGTGGGACGCGGAAACAAATAATAAGCTCCACGTCATAAAGCCACAGTTAGGATACTGGCCTTCCGTAACAAAATCACGCCGAACAGATGTCCTATTCTGTCGTCTCAGAATAGGACACACATTTGGCACGCATAACTATTTACTCACTGAAAATGATCCTCCAAGTTGCGGTAGATGCGGGGAGAGGCTGACCGTCTTCCACGTCCTCCTGGAGTGTCGGGAAGCCGAATATGAAAGAAAGAAACATTTTCCCTTGGCATACCGGCAGCGCATCCCCCTTCATCCTGTTATGTTACTCGGCCCAGAACCTTTATTTGACACCAAGGCAGTCCTAAGTTTTCTGAAAGATGTTGTCTTGCATGTATTTAGCCCCACATGTTCATAGCGGGTCCTCTCCTCAGAGGATGCCGCTGCGATAGCTCTTTAGTATAGCACATGCCTCTAGGCCCTTGTGTTTCAAGGGCTCTGGCGAGGCAGCAGTGCTCCAAGTAATTTTACCATCTTATATATCTTTACTTTGCATCATTCTTCTACGATGGATTTTAATGTTCAGAGTATTGGTCATTTGTCATCGCCATAATTTAATAACAAGTTAATTTTACGCACTTTACAGCGAATATTTTTAGGCCACTTTACAGCCAAGTCACATCTTCCATAATAAATTGTCAACATTACCACCTGTCATGGCGCTCTTTGGCCAAACCTGGCCCTTGCGCCACAAAAACCACACATCATCATCATCCAGGGCAGCCATCCGCGCCTTCAGCGTTGGCACATTGTGTAAGGAAGCCTGTCCCATCATGGACGGCAAAAGCATCGCCACCCACACTCTCACGTGGTTCCCCGCTAACATGGGATCCACATGGGAAGGCCCACAAACCTCAACGAGCTGGCCCACTCCAAGACGCCAGGTCTCGCTCTCCGCGACCATGGAGAACTCCAACCCCGGCCCGCAGTGGTGGAGAACAGAGATCAGCCTACCACATACAATGAAATTGCGCAGCACTTGTATCTCGGCAGGAGAGACTTTCCCCTTCCCCACAAGAAGTTAAATAGAGCGCAGACATTGACCCTCAGATTGTTACAAACAGGCTCATATCCCAACCCGGCTTTATTCCACAAGCTTTATTCCGACACCTATGCCACTGGTTCTTGCAGGCACTGCAATGACATCGCTAGCTTAGACCATATGGTCTGGTGTTGCACCTCGTTACGAGGCACAAAACAAATGAATGAGGACAAGTGGCTCTCCGCTATCATGAGCCCCGATGCCGGGGCACAACTATGGGCTGTCCAGAGGGCCCACGATGCGGTGGTCGGGCATGGCCTGACTGTCCCAACGTGAGAGCGGCCCGCAGCGCGCTGAGTCGCGTACCTCAGGATCTTTATTAAAGTTGTGCATCCATCCATCCATCAAATATATCCTTCTGAAACAAGCTCACTTTGATTAGGCATGACGTATTAGAATCGTCAAAAGATAGGCTAATGATCAGTGATGTTAGCTTTAAGGACGCCATTGTCATTAGTTGGGATAAAGTAGCACGAAATATGAAGATTAAAAAATATGAGGCACCAGGTATTGATCGAATAGGATTCGTTTTTAAGGATTCGTTGGGAGCGGTATTTGTATACAATGCTTGTCTTATAGAAATATCGGTTAGAGATTTTAGTATGTATACACTAAGTATGTTCAACAGAACGGTTATGGTTATGTCTGCGTTGACGTGAAATTGCCGCAGATATGAATATGGCTGCTCCTCCGTAAATGCAAGATTAACGGGGACGATACTCGGGAAGGTATGATACGATACAGAACACGCCTTCATCATCAGGAGATAACTACCTTTTAGTTACGTAAATGAACGAAATCTTCAAGTAATATGATTTTTTTAATGCGGCTTGCGATGAAGTGAACGATCACAGAAAAACTGCTGAAGTCGATCTGCGGTAAATTACGTTGGTACCGCGGAATGAAGTGCACCCTAGGCAACTATTTTATAAGAAAGGTTCAACCGGTCCTCTGAAAAATTGCGCGGATATTGTTACTGGGAAGCATGATAAAATTTAACGGCGCGTCATCGTTTTAGAGAAGAAATGTGAGCATCATGGCGCGCGCTAAAAGCTTAAACAGCGCGTTATTTTTGCTGGTGGTGCACTGTTGGACGTTCTCTCTAAAGGCCAAACTACACGTACGCGTGCCAGCACGGGAAAGCTCACGCCCACGCGCCTCACGCTTGCGCAAATGGAACAGAACAGATCATGTGCGTCGATGCACGGCGAGAGCGAAGGTATCTAAAATGTACGGACGCTAAAAATAGCATTGTCCAGCGTGGCAGCACCCATGGCCCCCGCTTCGGCGTGGTTTCTCGTGATGGCTGCAATTTCACTCACACTGATTGCCAGTAAGTACTGACATGGGCTTTCGCTTTCTCTATACTCACCTGTTATGTTAGACATAAACTCATAGCGCGTCCAATTTCAGATATCGTTCTGTGATTCCAGCGCCCGTAGGCCCAACGAGACATGTCCGCATAGCAGCAACTTGATTCTCGTAGCTAGATGTGCAGGTTGGCCGACCGACCCGTCTGCAGCATAGTTCGCCACTTTGACGCATCATGGCGAAAAAGTGTCGATGCGCTCAATACAGCGGTTTTCAGTGGAGCGCGTAGTCTGTTGCCAACGACGCGCAACAAATAAAGCACACAGCGTGAAAAACTGATCAGTAGCCGTCAGGTTGTCAATTGAGGAGATACAGGTCTGTGTTATGGCGTGTTTCCCATTTACTAAAATATCTTAAATGTTCTCATAGGATGTTATAGCGCGGCGCAACCCAAGTGAAAAAATAAATGAGCACCTAACTGGAAGACCCATTGGGCATACTTATACCTAAGGAACAGTGCGCTGCCAGCCTTAATGACGCATTAGTGAAAAAATTTTCTCTCCCTACATTGACCGCCTACCTCCCACACGCCAGTACGATTATGTAGTTATCCCTCCAGTGATTGTGGATACGACTGGCGCTGCAAAACTAATTGATTCCCTGAAGCAACACTGATCGCCAGGTTACAATTAAGTAACTCAAGATTTCTTAAATTACGGACGTCACTAGTTCAGTGACAGCAACAAAACTTTTTCAGCATACACTGATACATCTACTCAATCTAGCCAATGGAAACTCGGAAAGGTTTTTTCACTGCATAAAGGAGGTAACAAAAATTTTGCAACTAATTATTGCCCCATCTCACTCTCAAGCAGTTGCTATAAATTGCTCGAGCATATAATTTTCAAACATCTTGTTAACTTCCTGTAATCCACTGCATTTTGACAGCACTTCAGCATGGATTTAGAAAAACATTTTCATGCTAAACTCAGCTTGCAGTCGTTACGAACAAATTGCATCGTATCCTCGAAGTGCAGCGGTGGCGTAGAGGTAGAACACCGCCTCGCGTGCAAGAGGTCCGTGGTTCGAATCCCGGTGCCAGCAATTTTCCACCGGATTAAAAAAAAAATCCGCGTGTTGATAAAATTGCATAAACAGGCCTGGAGTGTGGCCTGATCCCGGTGACCAGAACCGGTAACGCACTCCCTCACCAGAGCAGGATTGGCCACCCTGGTGCAGTACTTGGCCACAGCCTCCTATATGAACAACACAATCAAACCCCGGCCCTCAATCCCCAGCAGCTGCGAAGCAACAGACCACGGCGGCGCTCAGACCTCCGACGCTGCAGAGGGTGCTAAGAATCACTGGCTCCGGACAGGCCGCCATTGGAATATGAACCTGGCAACGTTTAACGCTAGAACGTTATCTAGTGAGGCGAGTCTAGCAGTGCTATTGGAGGAATTAGAGGGCAGTATATGGGATATAATAGGGCTCAGTGAAGTTAGGAGGCCAAAAGAAGCATATACAGTGCCAAAAAGCGGGCACGTCCTGTGCTACAGGGGCTTAGCAGAGAGAAGGGAACTAGGCGTCGGATTCCTGATTAATAAGAATATTGCTGGTAACATACAGGAACTTTATAGCATTAACGAGAGGGTGGCAGGTCTTGTTGTGAAACTTAATAAGAGGTACAAAATGAAGATTGTACAGGTCTACGCCCCTACATCCAGTCATGATGACCAGGAAGTCGAAAGCTTCTATGAAGACGTGGAATCGGCGATAGGTAGAGTGAAAACTAAATAGACTATACTAATGGGTGACTTTATTGCCAAGGTAGGCAAAAAGCAGGCTGGAGACAAGGCAGTGGGGGACTATGGCATAGGCACTAGGAATATCAGGGGAGAGTTATTAGTAGAGTTTGCGGAACAGAATGATATGAGGATAATGAATACCTTCTTCCGCAAGCGGGATAGCCGAAAGTGGACGTGGAGGGGCCCAAACGGCGAGACTAGAAATGAAATAGACCTCATACTCTGCGCTAACCCTGGCATCATACAAGATGTGGACGTGCTCGGCAAGGTGCGCTGCAGTGACCACAGGATGGTAAGAACTCGAATTATCCTAGACCTGAGAAGGGAACGGAAGAAACTGGTACATAAGAAGCCGATCAATGAGTTAGCGGTAAGAGGGAAAATAGAGGAATTCCAGATCAAGCTTCAGAACAGGTATTCGGCTTTAACTCAGAAAGAGGACCATAGTGTTGAAGCAATGAACGACAATCTTGTGGACATCATTGAGGAGTGTGCAATGGAAGTCGGTGGTAACTCCGTTAGGCAGGATACCAGTAAACTATCGCAGGAGACGAAAGATCTCATCAAGAAACGCCAGTGTATGAAAGCGTCTAACCCTACAGCTAGAATAGAACTGCCAGAACTTTCGAAGTTAATCAACAAGCGTAAGACAGACAGTGCCCCTTGAAAGACCATGCCGCTGCCTTTCAGTCACCCCACACGTTGCACCGCAGACTCCTCGTCGCCACCTTAACTATTTCAAAATTACTCGACCTATTGCTTGACCGGCCGTTCTAATGCCTCAAAAACATGCCGCCAACGACTCCCCCTGAACACCTCCTAACCTTTCGCATCCCCAACACGCTCCCAAGCCCCCGTATTTCTTAAAGATTTCATTTTTCTCTTTCTTTTTCTTTCACCCCCCCCCCTTTGTTGTGTCTTGGTACGGCCCTGGCTCCCCCCTCCTTTTTTTTCCTTTTTTCCCTTTTTTCTGCTTCTATTTCTTTTCTTTCCTCCCCGCGTGCCCACTCTCACGCTCTTGTCCCTTCGTCTTGAGAATGAGGCTCACAGTGGTCGGACGACAGCGCCTGTTCCCTCTTGTAATCTCTCTCTTTAAAACCAGCCGCCAGCGACAACACCCGCACGTGACGTCACTGCACTAACCCTTTAAAACTAACACGCCGAGGATGACGAGGCCGCCTTTGACGAAGATAGGTCCACCTATCGAAACGTTGGCCAGCCTGTCTGAGGTACTTCAACCCTGTTTAAAAAATTTTATACCACAGAGGAGTTCTATAGAGATTTATACAGTACCAGTGCCACCCACGACAACCATGAAAGAGAAAATAGTCTAGAGGAATTCGAAATCCCACAGGTAACGCCGGAAGAAGTAAAGAAAGCCTTGGGAGATATGCAAAGGGGGAAGGCAGGTGGGGAGGATCAGGTAACAGCAGATTTACTGAAGGATGGTGGGCAGATTGTTCTAGAGAAACTGGCCACCCTGTATATGCAATGCCTCATAACGTCGAGCGTACCGGAATCTTGGAAAAACGCTAACATAATCCTAATCCATAAGAAAGGGGACGCCAAAGACTTGAAAAATTATAGACCGATCAGCCTACTGTACGTTGTCTACAAACTATTTACTAAGGTAATCGCAAATAGAATCAGGAACATCTTAGGCTTCTGTCAAGCAAAGGACCAGGCAGGATTCCGTAAAGGCTACTCAACAATAGATCATATTCACACTATCAATCAAGTGATAGAGAAATGTGCGGAATACCACCAACCCATATATATAGCTTTCATTGATTACGAGAAAGCATTTGATTCTGTCGAAACCTCAGCAGTCATGGAGGCATTACGGAATCAGGGTGTAGACGAGCCATATATAAAAATACTGAAAAATAGCTATAGCGGCTCCACAGCCAGAGTAGTCCTCCATAAAGAAAGCAACAAAATCCCAATAAAGAAAGGCGTCAGGCAGGGAGATACGGTCTCCCCAATGCTATTCACAGCATGTTTACAGGAGGTATTCAGAGACCTGGATTGGGAAGAAATGGGGATAAAAGTTAATGGAGAATACCTTAGTAACTTGCGATTCGCTGATGATATTGCGTTGCTTAGTAACTCAGGGGACCAACTGCAATGCATGCTCACTGACCCGGAGAGACAAAGCAGAAGAGTGGGTCTAAAAATTAATCTGCAGAAAACTAAAGTAATGTTTAACAGTCTCGGAAGAGAACAGCAGTTTACAATAGGCAGCGAGGCACTGGAAGTCGTAAGGGAATACATCTACTTAGGGCAGGTAGTGACTGCGGATCCGGATCATGAGACAGAAATAATCAGAAGAATAAGAATGGGCTGGGGTGCGTTTGGCAGGCATTCTCAGATCATGAACAGCAGCTGGCCATTATCCCTCAAAAGAAAAGTGTATAATAGCTGTGTCTTACCAGTACTCACCTACGGGGCAGAAACCTGGAGGTTTACGAAAAGGGTTCTACTCAAATTGAGGACGACGCAACGAGCTATGGAAAGAAGAATGATAGGTGTAACGTTAAGGGATAAGAAAATAGCAGATTGGGTGAGGGAACAAACGCGAGTTAATGACATCTTAGTCGAAGTCAAGAAAAAGAAATGGGCATGGGCAGGACGTGTAATGAGGAGGGAAGATAACCGATGGTCAGTAAGGGTTACGGACTGGATTCCAAGGGAAGGGAAGCGTAGCAGGGGACGGCAGAAAGTTAGGTGGGGGGATGAGATTAAGAAATTTGCAGGGACGGCATGGCCACAATTAGTACATGACCGGGGTTGTTGGAGAAATATGGTAGAGGCCTTTGCCCTGCAGTGGGCGTAACCAGGCTGATGATGATGATCCTCGATCGTTCTTCATTTGCAGACTGCATTTTTTTTAAACTTTGCTAAACCAGTGGATAAGGTCTCTCGTAAACTTCCACTTTATAAATTGAGTCAGCGGAACCTTGACACTAGCACCCTGATGTAGATTGAATGCTTTTAATCCAATCGCTCTTAATTTGTAACCGCAAACGGTCATAACTCCCCACTTTGAAGCGTAACTTCCGGTGCACCTCAAGATTCAGCACTCATGCTCTTTTGATTGTCATATATATTACTGACCTCCCTTCATCACTATCATCAAGCATTAACCTATATACTGATGATTATGTTATCTTTCGTGAAATAACTGAAGGAGAGGATTCTAACCACTTTCAGTTTTATTTAATGAGTATAGCTAACTGGTGGTAAAATTGGCTAATGGAACTAAATGTTGGCAAATGTAAAGTGATGCTTGTATCCCGAATAAATAACAGCATGCATACATGTTGCCTAAAAGTGTTCGCTTCGAATTACTTCACTCTTATATATACCTAGGCTAGTGTACATACACCTGGTAATTTATATTGGGATGTTCATACGCACTACATAAACAACACTGCTAACCCCATGCTTTGCTACCTGCGCCATAACTTGTCAACTACCCCCTCATCCCTAAAATCCTTCTTTATACTACCCTAATATGTTAGAAAATCCGCCATGGTTGCTCAGTGGCTATGGTGTTGGGCTGCTAAGCACGAGGGCGCGGGATCGAAACCCGGCTATGGCGGCCGCATTTCGATGGGGGCGAAATGCGAAAAGACCCGTGTACTTATATTTAGGCGCACGTTAAAGAACCCCAGGTGGTCGAAATTTCCGGAGTCCCCCACTACTGCGTGTCTCATAATCAGAAAGTGGTTTTGGCACGTAAAACTCCACAATCTAATCTTATATGTTAGAAACTTGATCATGCATGTGCTGTTTGGGATCATGCCACTGACAAATTAATTATTCCATTAGAACTCGTGCAAAACAATTCAGTTCGTTTCACCTTACGTAATTACAACACAGCTGCAAGTGTGCCGGCCATGAAAGGCAACTTTGCACTTACCCCACTTTCCTCTGTTCGTGAAATCGCCCGTTTAGGTCTTTTTCACAAACTATACCATCATTCAACACTCCGCAACGATTTCATTTTTCATCCACAATACGTATGGCCTCGAATCGACCACCGCTATAAAGTTTGCCTTGAATCTTGCCACACGTAAACTTTCTTTTGCAGTCATTTTTCTGCATTCATCCACCGAATGAAACCATCTTCCCGGTGAAGTCGTAACCATTTACGATAACCAAATAGTTCGAGCATTTCTAGCTAAAATTGTGTAATTGAAGCCAATTTATCATGGCCTTGTTAACCCTCACTAAAACTGTATAATCAGACGCCTTTGTACTTGAACATTCGAAATGTTTATATTTGTTTCTTTACTCATTTGCTGTAACCCACTCCCCTCAATATTGCCTAAAGCCCTGAGGGCAATAATAAATAAATACGTAGACAACGTGCCTATGCAGATTGCCTGCGTTCTTTTATCCCTGGTCAAGTATGTATGTTCTCTCATGCAGCTTCTTTTCGAAGTATTTCTCCTGCATTTTCTGCCACTCGTGGGCGGTGACTATATGTAAAAGCAAATCAAGCAATTGAATGTACAATAAAATAAACTACAGTGCGGTGACCCCGGTGCAAATGCTTTACTGCTAGGAGTGGCACCTCACGCCATTCTGTATATGCGCCTTAAAAGAGAAAACAGAAGGATATAATCGATAATAACTTTTGGGTGATTATTTACAGGGCTGTGAATGTGACGCATTTGTTTCCGCGAGTCAAAATCTTAAATGCTCTAAGAATGCCATGGTTGCACTATTCACAGGTTTCGAAGATTTAAAAATACATTTTGCAATTTTTACGGTGTCGCAAGGTGGCCATGATTTCATAATCAGCATGTCCTAAATAGTCTGCCAGTTCTTTAAAATTGATTTAAATGCCGGAAGCGGAGTTTCGAATAGACACGCACTATTGTGCGTCTCTCAACATTACCTGGCGATGCATTGAAGACATCTGTCTCGAGCAGTGCCTTTTCAAGCGAAGCTTTCACTGGCTGCTACCCGATGTTTGGCGGTCGTCATCGTTTACTCACCACATATATTTCTAAATATATAGACAAAAATGAACAACTAGATGCGTACTGGCTGCTTTTTTGCGTAGTAAGAACGTCAAGCCTTAATTACCAACAATTTTCTTGCGACTTGGGCTACTGCAAATCTGCACAAATAAACAAATTGGTCCTGTTCCTGGGTATGTGCCACTGGACATGCGCTAACCCTTGTCCTATCTCTCAAAATTGATGTGACACTGTCGCACAGGGGGTATGAAGCCTCAAACGAGAATTGGGCCCTAAACATTGGGCGCGTCTTGGTCAGTCGCTCAGAATGGATGTGCCACTTTCATACTGGAGATATGGACAGCTAAATGTTTTAAAGCAAAACGTTATGTGCCTGTTCCCCGCGGTTTGGAGTTTGTCGTCGCTTACTCAACTGGTAAATCCCGTGATCTCAGAAAAAAGGTGCGGCTACGCATGCATTGTTACTGTACATTAGCACGTGCGTATAATATGTCCGGAGTGAATTCAAATATTCGAGGAGGTGCTAGACAATAAGAATCGTCTCACTGATCCACCAGGTAAACGGTACGCCACCAAACAAGATTATAAGCTTGTCCGCCAAAAAATTATGCAGATGCAATCCAATGCACTTATAATATATGCAAGCGTTACGTAAGATCATTCGAACGCTCATTTTGTTACCATGTGTACCAATTTGAGCACGAACATCCATATTCCTAAACGCGTTGATTATGCAAAGCTTCACTTCACATTTTTCTTATTCTATTTTCTCTGTTAGCGATATCATTAATCACGCTTTGGCCATTTCAGACTGCCTTCAATGTATAAGTGAAGATTTAACTCTAAAAGTATGCATCTTATTAGGGCAGAACTTTATCTTCCGGCAAAATACTAGTACATCTCATTTAGAAGCAAAAAGGTCCAAATCTTTAAGTTGACACATAAAGGACAGATGTATGATGAGAACTATCAGCATGTTTTTTTTTTGGTATGGCTTCCTCCTTTTCATGTAGGCCTTGAGAACTCCTGAGGAATACCATACTGTGCGGCCTAGTGAAATTCGTTTTACTCGTGCGAATTATTCTAAGCCTAAACGTTGAGACCGACTATGTCAAAATATCGTCGAGGCAAGCCTGAGAAAATACTTTTTTGTGCTGTTATTTATTCAATAATAAGTTCAGCATGCAGTGGCAGCCTCAAGGATGGTGCCAGAATATATATATATATATATACATGATATATACCCTCAGGGACGGTACCAGATTTGATAAATATATGGGACGTATACCCGTAACGTTCACAGAGACAAAAGGAAAGACACAAGAAACATTGGCACATATGGTATCAGGATAGATGCAATATTATTGCGTTTTCCTGAAATATGCATTTATGGCAGAATTTATTCACACAAGGCGTTTTGAAATTATGTCAAGTGCGAAGAATACCAGAAGCCCTTTGCAAAATCTACCAAAAAATAGGGGCTTGTATGTATGTCTGTGCAGTTTCAGAGAAACACGAGAAATTATTTCTTCTGACATGTAAGCAGGCTCAGTGTCGGTTGGATAAAGTCAGTGTACTTGAGTTGGCGCCGGAAAATATCTTCGGACATAAGCCGTTGTAATACGTCGTGATGGACTCCCCTATCGGTACGATACGAGCGTATGCTTCAATGCAATCTTTGTAGGGGCTCACAACATATGGGTCCCAGAGGCGTATTTCATGAAATTTCGCTAAATGAGAAAGAAAGGCAGGATCTGTTAAACGTGTCTATTTTAAGAAGAACTACGGCTAATGCATCAATAATAACTTCAAATATTGGGTAAGAGACGCAGCTTCAACATAATATAGGAAGGGAAGAAACCCCGCCAATGATTTGATGAAAGTCAAATTACATTATTCGTTAAAAATTTGATCTATGTCTAAAAGAAAGATTCATAACGGGGTTTAACAAAAGAAAAACAAGTTTAATGTCAAGGGTATTTCAAGCTGTGGCCGTCATGGAAACTAAAGTTTTTTTCGAGCTCACATATTGAAGCAAGCAACAAGTACTGTTAGTCTCTTTATGGCGGAAAGAAAACAACGAGACCGTTAAGTTGAGTAGAGCACCGACGCTTCACTGGCCTTATATGCCTTCAGTTTTTTAAGCGCTCTTGCTATGCCTTCCTTACTTCCAAGTTTACACGAATATGCAATACACAAAAATAAATCGTGTCTAGTACCGAAGCATACTCAATATGCTAAACTGTTCTCTTGATATATAGGTAAGAAGAGAACTGTAGGAAACATATTAGTCAAAACACTGTAGCCGAGTTACTGGGGCTGATCTCATGTAGGAACACCAATCTGTATACTCGGTAACCTTGAAACCTTGCCCCAACGGGTTCCGTGGCCCCAGATAGGAGAAATACCTTTATAAAAAAGGAACGGCTACCCATATGCGCCCACTCTCTTTACCTTACATGGTAAAAGGATTTCTGCTATTGTCACTACTAATTTAATTACACGCCACACCAGCAACATTTTGCTCCCGGGATGTGACCGTTTTACGAAGCCCCAAACTGTGTAAAGCACCCTAGACTGCCGAAAAGTATTTCACATTCTCAAAGAACCGGAGTAAAATTATGATGATTCCTCAATTCATAATGAGATGAGTGAAGTGCCTAAATGAAAACAGAAAAGGTGATTTGTTCCTCAGCTGCTTAACTTTTCGCATCCAATTATTTTAGTCAACGATGCGTGAAGCATTCGCAGATGTAGGTTTCGGTGAGATATGAAACCTATAATGCGCATTTATGACATTAAAATTCAGTAGCAACATCTTTAGCTTCACTTAATAAAGGTATGAATCCTTCATGTCCACTGTATACTGCATTTTTCTGTGGATCCTACAGATGTCATTGAAATTGATGCTGAAAGCAAGTATGAGCGTTATTTAGATCATCGAAAGGTGATGGTTCCTCTAAAGCAAATCATATTATTTTCACTGTGTAACGCGCTGACTTGTCATCTATATCAGAACAGAAGCATTGTTTTCACATACATGAACAATAAAGCTTGAAGCATAATATTATATCATGTGGATCCTTTAAAAGCAGCGTTAAATGACCCAACGTTACACTAGTTACTTTGCACAAATATAGGAACGCAAAGGCACAATGAAACAGCTGTACACAACAACGTTGCCTTTACTTTCATTGAATTCGCAATGAACCTCAATCCTTCCAGGACCTCTAGCTTTATACTCTTTTTTACTAGAAAAATGCAAAGTCTAATGGTCATGAACTATTTGTGCACGTGACCTTACACGGTGAAGGATGTGCCTTAAGAAAGCACATGTCAGCACATTTCAGCATTCTTACAGAGTAATTGTTTGTCTTAACTGTAAAGATATGCGTTTCGGAAAGCATTTAGACCTTTACCTCGCTATTTTTGTTCATTATCGTAATCGCAAAAACAGTAATTAGTTGCATTCTGCATACTTACCCTTCCAACTTTCTACGAGGAACACACCGCACTTCCTTCCAGGGCTCTGGTAGAGTAGGTACTCATAAAACGTCTTTTCCCCTTTAAGGAAAGCATCATAATTCATTGAATACATGTCCACGAAGAAAACCATACATTTTTGTGAGTCATGCGCAAGAAATTTCGCCGTTAATCAGTATGTTTATGTTGTTTGAAACGAGACTGCGAAGTAATTCAATTGATACATAGCCCATCAGATGCACCCTTAACTACATGGAGTGGTACTAGCGTAAGGCTTGCCAGTACAAGACGCTATCGCTTGTTTACCAACATCATGACAACGGAGAGCTATTTAGGAAACACACTTGTAGTATAATAATTTATTTTTACTATGAAAAGAACGTTTCTATTCACCTTAATTGAGAAATATTGGTAATTTCAACCTGTTTGATCTTGTGTCCTTTTTTGTTCCCTGTACTGAATAATTTCGTGAAAGGTATAACATCCAATGTTTCTCTTCTCTACTAAGTGCCAGAACAGGGTCCTGGGTACCGTCCTTCAAAAGTGCAAATCGTTTCAGAATATTGACACGAGTACTTGTCTTTATCGGGCGACCACGTTTCGCCGCTTAACTGTTATCGCACAGCGCGGGACGCGCCTGCATGTATCCGAAGTTTCTGGAAACTTATCGATGCTTCTATCCGCTGTCTGTTGTCGCCGATCCTTGTATTATCTGATTTCATCGCGTGACGCGAATGGTGTAGAACTTTGTGGAAGGCACGCGGGTCCGAACGATTAGACTGGAACATTCGACGACCGCTGTATAAAAGCCGACGCGCTTGACCCGCAGATCAGATTTTCGACGATCGCCGACTGTGTTCGCCGCTATCGTTGTGCTTTAAGTGTACCCTGTTTTGTGGGCACAGGTTCGCCCAATAAAAGCTAGTTTTGTCTTTCACAGTACTGCTACTGTGTTCTTTCTTCACCGTCACTACCACGTGACATCTGGTGGAGGTGCTAGTGCGTTCATGTACCGAACGCCCCCGCAAAGCCGCGATCCAAGTCCGAAGCCCGAGGACAAAACCGACACCGCCCAAGACAAGCGTTCCAAAGAAGCGTCCCAAGACCAGCGGGCGACAAAGAAGATCGTGGTCAAGACAACCTCAATGGCTGCCCCAGCGTCCCCCGTTATCTTACAACAACCCCGGGACCCACCGACCTTCCATGGAGCAGCGACTGAAGACCCGGAATCCTTGCTGGAGACCTACGAGCGAATCGCGACGTTCAACAACTGGGACTCCGACGACAAGCTGCGGCATGTCTACTTCGCCTTAGAAGACGCCGCCAGAACGTGGTTTGAGAACCGGGAGTCGACCTTAACGACATGGGACCTCTTCCGTAGCGGCTTCCTGCGCACCTTTACGAGCGTCGTGCGCAAGGAAAGGGCCGAAGCCATGCTGGACGTCCGAGTGCAGCTACCGAACGAGAACGTTGCTATCTTCACGGAAGAAATGAAACGTCTCTTCCGCCACGCCGACCCGGATATGCCCGAAGAGAAGAAAGTCCGCCTTCTCATGCGTGGTGTGAAGGAAGAACTTTTCGGCGCAATGGTACGAAGCCCGCCGAAGACCGTAGAAGAGTTCCTTCGCGAGGCAACCAGCATTGAGAAGACACTCGAAATGCGGAACCGACAATTCAACCGCCGTACGAGCTCTACCCACTACGCAGGAATTCAATCACTGGCCACAGACGATCTGCGCGAGACCATCAGGGCCATTGTGCGCGAAGAACTGCGCAAGGTCTTGCCTTCGTCGCAGCCTCAAGTGGCCTCGATCGCCGACATCGTGAAAGAAGAGGTGCACCGATCCCTTGGAGTTCCTGAGGTAGAACCAGAATCACCGCAGCCGGAGGCAATGACCTACGCCGCCGCCGTCGCCCGCCGTCCAGGCCCCCCTGCGCGACCGCGCCAGGGTCCTGCAACACCGCAATTCCGTCGTCCGCTGCCGCCGCCGCAGCAAGCACGCCAATACGTTGCCCAGCGCACCTACGCGAGGAAGACGGACATTTGGCGAGCCCCCGACCACCACCCGCTCTGCTATCACTGCGGAGAAGCCGGCCATGTGTACCGCCGATGCCCATACCGCGACCTGGGACTGAGAGGGTTCGCCGTCAACGCGCCGCGTCCACAGCTTGGCGAGCGCCCACGTGAAATCGCCGATTACCTAGCCGCTACTCAGCGGAACTCTCGACGACCATCCCGTTCACCGTCACCAGGCCGCTACCTGTCACCGCAGCGCCGACCGTACACTAGTCCAGCTCGGGGCCGCTCTGCGAGCCCATATCTGGAAAACTAAAAGCAGCAACCGATGGAGGTGCGGTTGCTGTTCGTCGAACTGACGAAGTCGATGAATAAACTGTCTCGACGACCGAATGACTACACGCCGCCGTCCCGACGAAGTCAGCAAGCCAAGACTACACCGACGAAAGACGACTTGACGACGCGACGTTCCAGTTTGAGTTCAACACGACGCAGCCGTGATCCGACGCCAAGACCTAACTGCAACGCCAGACAAAGAACCACCGACCTCGACGTGCTTCTCGACGGCCACGCAGTTACCGCCTTGGTGGACACCTGTGCTGATTACTCCGTCATGAGTGGACACATCGCCGCCCAGTTGAAGAAGGTTAAGACTGCATGGGAAGGCCCTCAAATTCACACCGCTGGAGGACACCTGATTACGCCGACTGGAATCTGCACGGCAAGGATAACCATTCATGACCGGACTTACCCTGCCACCTTCGTTGTCCTCCAACAGTGTTCTCGAGACGTCATTCTCGGTATGGACTTCCTGAACCAACACGGCGCAGTCATCGACCTGAAGTCGAAGTCAATAACGCTGTCGGAAGATAAAGCGATACCGCCGGAGAGCCGTCGTAGTCACCACGCCTTGAGTGTGCTCGAAGACCAAGTGAGCATCCCGCCCCGCTCCAGCATTGTTATTTCGGTCGGCACCGAAATACCCGCTGACGTAGAAGGTGTCATCGAAGGCGACCAACGCCTCCTGCTAGACCGTGAAATTTGCGTCGCAAGAGGGATCGCTCGACTGCATGGAGGGAAAACTGAAGTGTTGCTGAGAAACTTCAGCCCGGAGTTCAAGCACATCAACAAGGGCACGACGATCGCGTACATCGAGGAAATTGTGGAAACCAGTAATGCGTTTGTCCTCTCGGACTTCGCCACATCTACCCCGACGACCACGGTTCCCGAACCAGACTACGACATTAATCCAAGTCTCCCAGTGATTAAGCAACAGCAGCTCAGAAGCCTGCTCCGACGATACAAAGACTGCTTTTCGACGACATCGAGGATTCGACAAACACCAGTCGCCAAGCATCGCATAATCACCGAGGAGTACGCTCGACCACTCCGCCAAAGCCCTTACCGAGTTTCGCCGCGAGAACGCGAAGCTATAAGAGAACAAGTCGACGAAATGCTGCGCGACGACATCATCCAGCCGACGAAAAGCCCGTGGGCATCCCCTGTTGTCCTGGTGAAGAAAAAGGACGGAACCCTACGTTTCTGCGTCGATTATCGTCGTCTGAAAAAGATCACGAAGAAGGACGTATACCCCCTTCCACGGATAGACGACGCATTGGATCGGCTCTGCAACGCTAAGTACTTCTCCTCGATGGACCTCAAGTCTGGCTATTGGCAAATAGAAGTCGACGAAAGAGATCGCGAAAAGACCGCCTTCATCACCCCGGACGGCCTTTAGGAGTTCAAGGTTATGCCATTTGGACTGTGCTCGGCGCCTGCAACGTTCCAGCGCGTGATGGACACGGTTTTAGCGGGATTTAAATGGCAGACCTGTCTCGTTTACTTGGATGACGTCGTTGTATTCGCCGGAAATTTCGACGATCACCTTAAGCGGCTTGCCACAGTACTAGAGGCCATCAAGTCATCAGGGCTCACTCTGAAGCCAGAAAAATGCCGCTTCGCTTACGACGAGCTTCTGTTCCTAGGCCACGTCATCAGTAAATCCGGAGTACGCCCCGACCCGCAGAAAACAGCTGCCATCGCAAAGTTTCCGCAGCCCACCGACAAGAAGGGAGTGCGTAGATTCCTTGGCATGTGTGCCTACTACAGGCGCTTTGTCAAGGACTTTTCACGCATCGCCGAGCCGTTGACACGTCTAACTAAATGTGATGTTGAGTTCAAGTGGGAAACGCCGCAGGCCGACGCATTTGAAGAACTCAAACGACGCATGTAGTCGCAGCCGGTACTTGCGCACTTCGACGAGTACGCCGATACAGAAATCCATACTGACGCCAGTAGCCTAGGCCTCGGTGCCGTTCTAGTCCAGAGGAAAAACGGAGTCGAACAGGTGATATCTTACGCTAGCCGGTCGCTGTCAAAAGCGGAAGGCAACTATTCTACGACCGAAAAGGAATGCTTCGCCATCGTTTGGGCTACAACTAAATTTCGCCCTTATCTTTATGGCAGGCCATTCAAAGTCGTCAGTGACCATCACGCTTTGTGTTGGCTAGCGAGTATAAAGGATCCTTCAGGACGACTGGCGCGGTGGAGCCTCAGACTACAAGAATACGACATCACTGTAACCTACAAGTCCGGACGAAAACACTCCGATGCCGATTGCCTATCACGTGCCCCCATTGACCCGCCGCCGCAAGATGACGAAGATGACGACGCCTTCCTTGGCATGATAAGCGCAGAAGACTTCGCTGAGCAGCAACGGGCAGACCCGGAGCTAAAAGGCCTGGTGGAATATGTGGCAGGGCACACCGACGTTGTCCCCAGGGCATTTAAGCGCGGACTATCTTCCTTCACGCTTCAAAACAATCTCCTCGTGAAGAAGAACTTTTCACCAGTCCGCGCCAACTACCTTCTTGTTGTCCCGTCAGGACTTCGTCCAGAAGTATTGCACGCCCTACATGACGATCCGACCGCTGGACACCTCGGTTTTTCCCGGACACTCTCGAGGATACAACAAAAGTATTATTGGCCGCGCCTGACCGCCGACGTCGCCCATTATGTCAGAACATGCCGAGACTGTCAGCGACGTAAGACACCGCCGACAAGGCCAGCCGGATTACTACAGCCAATCGAGCATCCTTGCCGACCATTCCAGCAGATCGGGATGGACTTGCTAGGACCCTTTCCGACGTCAACAACCGGAAATAAGTGGATCGTCGTGGCGACAGACTACCTCACCCGCTTCGCTGAAACTAAAGCACTGCCGAAAGGTAGCGCAGCCGAAGTGGCGAAATTTTTTGTCGAAAACATCCTGCTTCGACATGGCGCCCCAGAAGTCCTCATCACCGACAGAGGAACGGCCTTTACAGCGGAGCTCACCCTAGCCATTCTGAAATACAGTCAGACAAGGCACAGGAGGACCACGGCCTACCACCCGCAGACGAATGGCCTTACGGAGCGGCTGAATAAGACCCTCGCCGACATGCTAGCGATGTACGTCGACGTCGAACACAAGACCTGGGATGCCGTCCTGCCGTACGTAACATTTGTTTACAACACGGCGGTGCAAGAAACAACACAGATCACGCCGTTCAAGCTGGTTTACGGCAGGAACCCGACGACGACGCTCGACGCCATGCTGCCCCACGTCACTGACGAAGAGAATGTTGACGTCGCTAGCTATCTCCAGCGCGCCGAAGAAGCCCGACAGCTCGCCCGCCTACGGATCAAGAACCAACAGAGGACTGACAGCCGACGCTACAACCTCCGACGACGCTTTGTTGAGTACCAGCCCGGCGACCGTGTTTGGGTTTGGACACCGATACGCCGACGAGGACTCAGTGAGAAACTACTCCGACGCTATTTCGGACCCTACAAGTTCATCCGACGTATTGGCGCACTGGACTATGAGGTCGTGCCAGACGGCATTTCGCATTCACAGCGGCGCCGCGGACGATCTGAAGTGGTCCACGTGGTGCGCCTTAAACCCTTTTATGGACGCTGACGAACTTCGTCATTTTTTGTTCTTTTCTTTGCTACGAGTGCTTTTGTTTATTACCTTCGTTTGTTTGCAGCATCGGGTCGATGCTTTTTAAGAGGGGGGTATTGACACGTGTACTTGTCTTTATCGGGCGACCACGTTTCGCCGCTTAACAACTGTTATCGCACAGCGCGGGACGCGCCTGCATGTATCCGAAGTTTCTGGAAACTTATCGATGCTTCTATCCGCTGTCTGTTGTCGCCGATCCTTGTATTATCTGATTTCATCGCGTGACGCGAATGGTGTAGAACTTTGTGGAAGGCACGCGGGTCCGAACGATTAGACTGGAACATTCGACGACCGCTGTATAAAAGCCGACGCGCTTGACCCGCAGATCAGATTTTCGACGATCGCCGACTGTGTTCGCCGCTATCGTTGTGCTTTAAGTGTACCCTGTTTTGTGGGCACAGGTTCGCCCAATAAAAGCTAGTTTTGTCTTTCACAGTACTGCTACTGTGTTCTTTCTTCTCCGTCACTACCACGTGACAATATGCAGCACAAAACAAACTTCAGGCATTGGTACGATGCTGCCCCCTTTAATCAGAGCTCTCATCTGCGCCGCTTTGCTAAATAACATGCTCTTAGTGTCGATTTGGCCAGTCCATCACGCTATGACGTGTTTACCAATGCTATGACCACGCATCGTTACTGAAAATGAAGCCGTTTTCGTAGAACATTTCTTTCGCAAATTTAGGAAAGATATCTGCAATATCATTGTCAGTGTTGTATGGCATTTTTCTTGTATGCAAATCACTTAACATTCTCGCGTACGGTATATAATTTAGCATTGCTGTGCTTTGTTAACTTTCAATACTGGGATCTCAGTAAGTGTCTCCGAATTTTGCGACAGCTACACATTTCAGAACGACAGCACAATGAAAGTTTATGGAGTAGTCGTCACAGTGATATTTAGTGCCCTTCTAACTCCGGTTGATGACGTTTAGCGGGCCAACCGCCGGACGCAACGCCAAAATTTGGAGGCGTGCTACTTTATTCCACAAAATGTATAGTGAGACAAAATGAAAACTCAACGCTTGCTAAATTTCTTTCAGGCTGAACATTCAAACTAGGTGTGCTTGAGAAGTTTTCTTAAATACTTCTTTTCGTTAATGACCATAGTTACTGTGGGCAGCGTTGCAATGACACAGTGTCTACTATTTATGAGATGTTCAAAACAATTTCGAGTTGTAGTCAGATGTTGTCGAAGTGTGGCGACTTGTGTCACCTCGGTTACATGTTTCAATGCCTAAGCATTCTCGAACGAATTCCCAAGCAAAATCTGTCCGTGACGCGAAAGATGTCGCACTCATTATTTGCAAAAGAAATGCATAAAAGACAAAATTTATTATACGGTATAATAATACATAAGGAGATGACTGGTAACCTTAGAATCAATAAGAAAGTTATGGACAATGAAAAAGAAATACAAGAGATAACCATTCTCCTGATGTGCCCTTCAAAGTTTGCTTTTGCCGCACTACTGGTTTGCGTGCGAAGGAGCCTGCTTTGGCAGGCGGAGTATAAAAAAATGATTGAAAAGGGGATTAGTAGATGCGATAATAGTGTAACAACAACTGATTGGTAGCCTTAAAAATAAATATATAGCGACGTCGCCGTTTCCACGTCAAGGCTGTAACAAAAAATGATTTCGAAAAGGAAAATAAACAGATATGTGGAAGAAACAGAAGCCCTATTGTGACGGGTTTGAGCTCAGTTTATACGATAGATCTTCACAATAGATGCATAATTGATTAAGTAACACATGTAATCGTTATAACAGGATAATATTTATTAAGTGATTAGTAGCGATCATTAAACATGCATAGTATAGCTAAATAATTAGCAGAAGCGAAGTAGCAGCCGGCCCAAAGGGTGCTTACGCATTAGTGGCCACTTCTCAGCATTTCTGTAGCATTTCTCATTCTACGATTCTCCTTTTTTCTGCTTAGGTGCTATATTAGAACCTCTGCTTTATCCAAACAGCTCGTGCAGAGCGGTATGGTTTGGTATGAGATTTATTTAGGTCTTGAGAGATCAGTATCGGACTGATGCGGGCCGCTCCCACGACGGTAAAGAGAGGCCGAGCCCTTTTGCCATCACATGGGCCCTCAGCACAGCCCTGAGTTGGTCCGCCAGCATTCACTGTGCAGCATCCGCTACCACCATGTTCACCTCAAGAACCATCACCGGCCAACGCCAAGCAGCGCCAAAGCATATGTTCTAAACGGAGCAAACCCCCATACTTACAATAGACTGAAACCCTGCAGTGTGGATTAATTTTATTCATGATGACCGGGTTAAGGTACGTTCGTGTCTGCAGAAGCCTTAATGTAACCGCCTCTGGCCTATTTAATTTAGAGTGTGGCAGGGGGAATGCCCTGCGCCCTAAGTAATAGCGCTTGGTGATTTCGTTGTAGGCTAACAGTTGGTCGCTGTACTCAGGAGCGGGAGATCCAGCCCCTTCAGGGAGTACACGGCACACTAATCATCGGGCCTCCCTGTGCGCCACCTCGTTCAGGTTACGCGGGGCTCCCTTCATGGTCCCCATATGCGCCGGGAACCAAGTAACTGTATGCGAAGTGACATCCCTACCCTTCAGCAGTCTGTTAGCCGGTTCCGCAACAAGTCCTCTCGAGAAGGCTTTAGTCGCAGATCGCGAGTTACTAAACACCAAAACTCTTCTTGAATCAATTAGTGCTAGAGCCATAGCCACCTGTTCGGCAACCTCCGGATCTTTCGTATAAATGGAAGCGGCATTTCTAGGGCTCCCTGTTCCCTTTGCTCTTTGCAGAACGGTGAGAGCTACCAGATATGCTCTTCAGAAGACTACTCAGAAGTCGCAGGAATGAAGTCCCGGCTTCTTTAAAGGCTGGTAACATTGAAAGTGCGCATAAAGGAGCTGAATGTTCTCTTAATAAAATGTTCGGAAGACTTCTGGAGTTTCAATATTCATAAAATAAAGCTGACAAACACAAAGACAGCCTTTCGTTATAGATGACATCTTTGTCCCTATGTTTTAAGCGCTTTTTCAGTACAGTTATGGCGAATTATTACAAATAGTCTTCAAAGTGCACGCAGAGTTGTGCACATACCGCCCGAAATATTTTCTGTCTCATGTAAACAAACGAACCTGAACATACAAAGTGGATTACTTGCTTTTCAGTTTTTTCCATTTCAAGTTATTTCGGGCTTAAGCACGGGATGAGAAACATGTCCACAAGCTAAGAGAAAAGGAGACCCCTGTGTCTCCTGACGGCGCCTTCACACCGGACTTACATGTCTGACAGATGACAAAAGTCAATAAGAAACATGTTGTATACAATAGTAATTACAGTGCTCATTACACGCTATACAAGCAAGAATGAACATAAGAATTACACTTGAACGCGATTATTTGTCACATATAAGAGGGAGACTAAGATAAAATTATAAACGAAGAAAGGTTTCAAGAAGACGACGAGGATGGCGTTAAGGATAACGTGGATTAACCGAAGAATAAAGAAAATAAAGAAGAAGCACTCAGTGAGATGACGAGAGAGGATTGGTGGAGAAGAAGAAGTATCCGGTGAGATGGAAAGCGACGATTGGCAGAGAAGAGAAGAACACGAAGAGAAGGATTAGTGGGCTAACGTGAAGCCTATAAAAGGGTGAGGAAGGGCGAGACACGGGGTAGAACTATAAAGCAGCGGAGACTCGGCGGTTCAGGGACGGTTTGGCTGAAGAGAGCGACGCCGGCTACTGCTCCGGTGAGCTCAAGTTGCACGGCTTCGCACCGCAGATTTCCTGCCCTTCCTGAGCCCGTTCCGGGGAGTCCATGGAGGACGCTACCACCTGCTACGGCCAGGGGTATCTCCAGCGCTGTTGCCACTCTTCCGGGTGGTGCCCCAATGCCAACGTCATCGGAAACACCTCCACGGGCATTTGGACCGGGAGCGTGTACGACGCAGCCAACGCCGCCGCCAGCGACGCCAGCCCTAGTACGTCGAACGCCACTTCGACGCCGGCTACAGCACCCATACTACGCCACATCCACACCGAACCAAACGTGAGCACGAACGCCAACCACTAACAGGAGAACGCTAGCAGCAGTGTTACCGGGTGGTGTGTACTGATGGCCTTTGTATTTTGTGTTAGTTTTGTTTGCTTTGTGTGCAAGTGTTTGTGTCGCGTAGGCTGTATTAATTGTGAGTTTGTGTACGTCCGCCTGTCGCCTAGTCCATCTTTTCAGTCACTGCGGAGGAGATCCGTGACATTATTAGTAAAAAGGTGTACTATTTCCAACAGTTCATGAAAGAACCATCGCACAAGCATTCCACAGAGCAGCAATACATAAAATTCAGCCTTTCAGTGCGAATCCCAGAAGTATTTCTCAAGATTCTATGAGACATCAAGGAAAACATATTGTAGGTTCCAGGGGCGCAGAAAAAGTATCTTTACTTGTTTTTTAAAACTTAGATTAACGATGGGTGGAATTTCACAATGAAATTATTTTATTATGTATAGTTTTATTACTATAGTTCTTGGTCTTGTTCCCGTCAGTGAGGTAGGGCGTAGGTTGTATGCCACATCTCTGTTTAAATAGCTGTTTGAAAAGGCGTCATATACGTGTTTAACTTCACGGAAAATCATTATTAGTATCAGGCAGTGTGGCTAATTAGAGCTTATAGATCGGTGAAAATGGCAGTACACTTAGGGTTTCATAGAGGGACTCTGTTGATGAGGACAGATAAGGAAAAACAGTTCTAAGCTACTTTTTTGCGTAGAAGAAATACGTTCACAATCTATCTTGCTGCCTGTTCCCAAGACTAGGTGACAGTTCGTTAGGTGACACTAGGTAAATGAAAAATATAGTTTCCTAATGCGCAACAGCAAAAAGAAATTTATTCTGTATAGCATACCAAGAGATCCAGATGTATTAGCACGAATCTACTTTATATGTTGAGACGAATGGAGGTCAAACCTAAAAGAGACTCCCAGAAATCGACAGGAATTTACGAGCGTTATTGTAGACTTATTGATCCTCATGTTATGTCAAGAAGGAGCAGTTTAATTCTTGGGCTGAATAATAAGCATAATTATTACACACTGTGCGCTCTAAAAACAGCGACGAGTATTACAGACGATAAAAGTAAGTACTGTGTTTTGTTTACATTTAGGTTAATCTTATTTACATTAAGCTAGATGGAAAACTCGTTATGCCAGCTGTTGGCACGCTGCTCTAATGACTTAAGATTCCAACCAGAAAAATGACGTTATTGTGGTCGGCGTACATAATGATGGCAGAAGAGAAAGGAATATTACCGATACCAATAATGTACAAAATAAGAACCCAAAAGTGACCTTGTGAGGCTCCAAAGTTTATACCATCTAAATCTGACTGGAATTCGTACAGCTGTGTGTGTTGCATTGTACCGTCTAGGTAGCTCTCTAATGATGCAAACGCCAACCCACGGATACCATACGCCTTTTACTTTTGCAATATTATTTGGTGTTTGATCGAATATAGGGTGTTTCAGAAATCAAGAAAAATTCCCTCTGTAAAAAGAGGCTCTTTAAAGTTACGAAGTGTGTCTTCTCTTATCTGCAGTACTGCAGATCCAACCAAATTTCAAGTCTGAAAGCAAACGTGGTGTTAAGAGATAATACTTTTATTTTGTATGGATTGATACAATCATTTATAAATAACACGCTCTGCGTTATTAGAAAAAGCTGTTATAATGGCATTGGTCGATAATTATCAAGGTCATTTTTAATCCCACCTTTAAAACGACTGAACTGCGTGCAACTTTCATTCAGGCAGGGAACGTGCCAGTCACCAGCATTCAGTTAAAGATGTAAGTTCGAGGACCGCAAATATAACAGATAGCTGCTTTGACAGATTTCGACATCTGTCTGGTGGAACGGAACGGAATTGTAAACGAGAGACAACACTTTGCTGAGTGACACCGCAAATAATTTGAATTAAGACCCTGCTCCCGCGTCTTTCCTCAGTCACACACAAAATGACGTCAGACTATGGGTATTGGGCAAAACTTTTGTTGCTTTAGCATCGCCTTCCAACGCTAGAAGGGTGCTAGTGGAAACGCGATGGCAGGCTGACGATCCCTTCAGGAACCAAGCAAACATGATACTAAGGACTCCAAGGGACTGCACTAGAATGAACTTCATGTTGTCTAGCAGCATCCCAGGGACATCATAATTGGTGACCCAAGTCATCAAAAACGATTGCGCAACTGCGTTTTCACAGATATGCCATATGAAGCATGTTCAGGCAAGTGCGTAAAACTGTCGACACAATTAAACAGGTAAAATCAACCGTTACACGATGATAATAATAATAATATTTCGGGTTTTACGTGCCAAAACCACTTTCTGATTATGAGGCACGCCGTAGTGGAGGACTCCGGAAATTTTGACTACCTGGGGTTCTTTAACGTGCACCTAAATCTAAGTACACGGGTGTTTTCGCATTTCGCCCCCATCGAAATGCGACCGCCGTGGCCGGGATTCGATCCCGCGACCTCGTGCTCAGCAGCCCAACACCATAGCCACTGAGCAACCACGGCGGGTACACGTCAGCTATACTGAACGGTAAGTTTTAGCACAAATTTGTTTTTTTCGTAATAGCCCATGATAAGTTGAGCGCATTTCGTAGCGCGAACCGGCCGCATGTAGTGCAGGTGACTGAGACATACTGTCGATTTGTCATGTACACGATTTGATGGTAACACCGAACTTAGTGTCACAAGTTGGTGGAGGCAGGGGGGGGGGGACACTCCCCGGTTCCGGTGGCACAGGAAATTGGCGCCATCTCTGTAATGGGCGACGCAAAAATCCGTTTCCCATGCATGGCCTCGTAGATCGTCGCGCGCACGCGCGCCGATCCAGGTGGCCAAGCCCTTCCCCCCACTCAACTCCTCTCCCTACGCCCTCTCCCGTAATACCCTCTCAACTCCCTCACCTTCGACTGTCTACGCGCCCGCGCCGCCGTGCCATCCCCGCCAGCCCGGCTGCTGCTTAGTCCGCTACGTAACGCTTTATTTTTGTTATCTACTGTCATCGAGATGCGTGCGCTGCTGTGCGTTGACCGACGTGGCTAGTTTCGTCAGTTCTGTGGTCCTCGGTAGCTGTGTGCTTGTGCTCCGCGATGTTTTACCCGTTTCACGACTCGTACCACTCGTGCATCGTGCAGTGGTGCACAAATACCTCAAAAACAAATCCTGCAAGGTTGTTCCGGGTGCCTAAAGACAACAGGTGAGCGCTCAGACCCAAGGACATCAACAGAAGGCGCATGTACACGAACACAGCCCTGTCCACTTGTGTACTCCATGAGGTTCCAAACGTCGTTGCGTCTTGATTGTGCTACACTTGCCTCTTCCCGGTAGAGAAAGCTGACAAATAGATGTTCCTCCTCATTGTCACCTGGTCTGTGACTTTTGTTTTTCTGTTCCAAGTCTCATTCTGCAACTTCAGTAACTTGCCCAGCTTTCCATACCACCCTCAGTGCTTTTTCTGTGTATCACGTTCTACAAACCAACTAACAGCTGAAAAATTACTGTTAGTGTTTGTGTACTATCTCAGTAACCCCCGATAAAAAAACCACGCGAACAACCTTCATGTGTAGGTATGATACGCTTTTTTTCCCCTCTGGGAAGCATGAGCATTGCAAGTGCTCGTGCAGATTTTTGCAGTTCGTGTTTATTGTACAAGGGAGAGCCCAGTAGGTACGACTTAGTGCCTTAAGTGGCGCAATTTTATTGCTAAGCATTGCATTCGGGTAGAAAGAAAAGTCGTGTTGGCTTGTTTTACCTGGTCTTTGATTGAGGAATAAGCCTTCCTGCGAATGTTTTCTATGTGCTGCTGCAAAAGCCGACTACCTTCTGTTCCCCTTGCCACCGTTACTCAAGTTGTGGCCAAGAGCAAAATAATGTGATAATGTGTGTTTCAGTTTTTAGTACAATGTTATTCTTTTCTGCCATGTTTTTTTTTTCAATTTGTTCAGCAGTAAATAACATGTCAAGCATTTCATATACTTTCGTGCAGATTTATAAGTAAGCTTTCTTTTGGTATGGCTCTCAATCAAACAATGTTAGCATTTTATTCTATTTTTCAGGTATTTTGCGTGTCATTGTTTTTGCCATTACCAGTGAGTTTTCCCTTTCCATAGTTGTCATGACTATGTCATACACGTCGTCCAATTTCGTGCAATATCTTAGTGCACATATCAGGAGCTCGTCTACATTTAGGTCTTGAGGACGTTATATAAAAATCTTGTTTTTATATGTGTGTACATGAAATGGCCTTCGCGTTTTCTAGCACTTTCTTTTGTTATTTCACCATCTGTGAACTTTTGTCTTTAGTACTCTTGTATATGTCATGCACCTCTCACTTTTGCTCATTTTTTGAGCGTGTATCACACCACGTTGTAAGAAAAATCTCTTTTGAGAAACGAAGTCAATAAAGCGAGACTAAACATCTGTTGTGTTGGAAGTGGAATTTTTTTATGTCCCGGCACATGCTGGTATAACGTAAGTATGGGAAAGACTGAGAGAGAGAGAGAGAAACAACTTTACTGGTGCATTATGAACTGAAACGCGTTAAGCGTCTGATGGGGTGGCTCCCTCTTCGCGGGCTCCATATGCTTCCAGGGCCGCCTGGCCCCTGTGGATCAGTCGGAGCTGGTCTTCCAGGGCGGAGCTGGACAGCATGATCTCCCATCGCTCGGAAAGAGTGGGGATAGCAGGGGGGTTAGTTATGGGTATAGGTGGGGGGTGGTCTATGGAAAAATTGCACTCTCCTATGACGTGGCGAAGGGTGCCTAATGCATTGCAGTGAGGACATGTGTTCTTATATCTCTCTGGGTACATTTTGTTCTGGAGGCAGGGGTGGGGAAAGGATCCTGCCTGGATTTGCCTGTATATTGTTTGTTCGGCTCTGGTTAAGGAGTGGTGGGGGTGCGGGAATGTCTTCCTGCCGTCCCTGTAATATCTGACTATATCTCTGTAATTTGTGATGGGTTGCCATCCCCTTGCCTCCTCCTCGTTGGCCCGGGAGTTTAGCGCTCGGGCCTGTTGATGAGCATATTCATTGCCCTCAACTAAGGAGTGAGCTGGGACCCAAACTAATTCGATTGCTTGTTTAGGAGGCGTAGCTTTACCAAGAATTTTTAGTGCCCCAAGGGACACCCAGCCAGATCTGTAGTTCTTGTATGCAGCTTGTGAGTCCGTGACGATCTTGGTGACGTTTGGTTGCAGGAGTGCGAGAGCTATCGCTGCTTCTTCTGCTTCCTCCGAAGACGGAGTGTAGATTGATGCGCAGGTGACCAGCTTCTCTAGCCCGGTGACCACGACTGTTGCCCTCGTGGAGCGTTTCGATAGAGAGGCGTCTGTATATAAAACAGTGTCGTCTTCCTCCAGGGTCCTGGAGATGGCTCTTGCGCGGGCGTCGCGTCGTCCGGCATGCCTTGTGGGGTTCATGTTGCGTGGTAGTGGTTTGCATTCCAACTTCTCACTCAACTTTTCGGGTAATTGGTCGTGGCGGGTGTAGTGCGATTCTTGCCATCCTAGCTTGCGGAGGACGCTTCTGCCCGCCTTGGTCTGGCTAAGGCGTACCCTTTGATTGGATAGGTGGGCTTCTACGAGCTCGGCTACTGTGTTGTGGACTCCCATTTGAAGTAATTTTGTCGTGGATGAATTTATGGGAATACCCAGGGCCTGCTTCGTGGCTTTCCTGATTATTGCGTCAAGTAGTGAGACGTCCTTCTTGAGGAGCTGCAGGTACGGCGCCGCGTAGACGATTCGTGATATAACAAAGGCCTCAACGAGGCGCAAGGTGTCCGATTCCTTCAGACCCCTCCACCTGTTGGCCACTCGTCTGATCATGTTCAAGATTTGGTCTGACGTGAGCTTCATTTTTCTAATCATGGCTGTTGCCTTGCCGTCTGCCTGGATCAGGAGGCCCAGGATCCTGAGTTGTGGTACCGGGAGGATCCGGTTCCCTTCCAAAGTGATTTCTATATTTTCTGCTTGTGTACGTGATGCACGTGGTCTGACAATGGTCAGCTCCGATTTTTGAGGCGAACAGCAAAGGCCACATGTCTTCACATAGCTGTTGATCGTGTCAGCCGCTTTTTGGAGCGTGTTTTCTATCCAGCCATCCGACCCTGCCCTCGCAGTCCAGAGGGTGATGTCGTCGGCATATAATGCATGGCCCAGACCATCTATTGATTCGAGAAGCTTGGGCAACGGCAGGAGAGCCATGTTAAATAAGAGGGGGGAAAGGACCGAACCTTGAGGCGTTCCTCGATCCCCCAGGTAGATCGGTTGGGATGTCTCCTCTCCTATTCTGATCCTTGCCGTTCGGTTACGAAGAAAGTCTCGGATGTAGTTGTAAGTTTTCACTCCACAACCCGTGTTGCGCAGGTTGCGGAGGACACTTTCATGTGTGACGTTATCAAAGGCCCCTGTGAGGTCTAGCGCTAGTATCGCTCGCGGCGCCTGCTTCGTTGCTCGCTTAATTACCAGTTCGTTGAGTTGTACGAGAACATCCTGGGTGCCCAGGTGTTGCCTAAAGCCATACATTGTCTCTGGCATCTGATCGGTGGCATCAAGATGTCGCTGCAACCTCTTGAGTACCATACGTTCCATGACCTTCCCCACGCAGGACGTGAGGGATATCGGTCGCATGTTGTCGATGTGAGGTGTCTTCCCAGGCTTGGGTATGAAGCGGACTTCTGCCTCTTTCCATTCGTGTGGAAGATTGCCAGACTCCCAGACCCGGTTCATATACTCGAGCAGCTGTCTGCGGGCTTTGTGCTCGAGGTTGTTAAGTAACTTGTAGGTAATGGAATCGGGTCCCGGCGCGCTGCCCCTGTTGCTCTCGGAGATTGCCGAGATCAACTCGGTGTCAGTGAATGGCTTATCTAACGCTTCATTGGTAGGTCCTGCGTAGTCGGGAGGTGCGATATCACCTTTCTCCGTTTTCAGGTACTTGGCCTTCAGGTCGTTGATGAGTTTGTCGGCACCCCCAGTATAGTTGTTGAGGGTGCGTGTGAGGCTTCGATTAGTGGCGCTCTTGCTGCCGAGAGGATCGATCAGGTGACGAAGGAGGCACCACGTCTTCCTGGTAGAAAGGGTAGAAAGCCAGTTCTCTCTGCACAGCTTGGACGCGTATTCAGCTGCTTGCTTGTTGAGATCATGGATGCGTTTGCGAAGTTTCTTGTTGTGTCGTTGTTTCTTCCAGCGTCTGGTGAGGCTGTGTCGTGCTTCCCAAAGGTGGGCAAGCTTTGCGTCCACACAGGGTGTCTGCAGTGTGGTCGCAATTTTCTGGGTGTATTTGTCTACCAGCTCGAGTTGTTCCTTAGCCCATTCCCCATACGATTTGGTGCTGTTCGTGTCCTCGTCTTCATCGGCTGCTTGCCTTTTTCGAAGTTTGTCCCAGTCAGTTATCTTTGTTGTTCCCATTCGGGCCTTGAAGGCGGGCCCCCTGATCGTAATACTGAGGATATCGTGGTCCGACCCCAGGTCCGACCCCAGACTGCGTGCGTGCCAACGCATAGCCCACGGCGCACAACGCGCCAGCTCGTAAGCAATGCCAATGCGCGGCGAAGCGCGCGCATTGCTTGCGAGCTGGCGCGTGGCGCGTGGTAGCAAGCGTGCTATAAAAAAGAAGAAAAAACGCGCCGCTTATGGGTAAAAAAAAAGTGAGCGGCGAGCGCGGCATGGGGGAAAGGGAGTGGGGCGGGTCGGCATAATAAAAACAAAAAGGAAAGAAAAACGTTTGGGAGAGGAGGTGCCGCGCAGCTGCTGTTAGTGTTGCCATGACAACGTAAACAATCATGTGCGCCGCCATTTTGCTTAATGCATCGCCCATTAGGGCCGTAACTGAAGGGGACCTTGGCGCTAGCGTCGAAAGAGCGTCTGCTCGAAAACGGCCAATGGGATGTATACGGAGTGTCCCACCTCTGGTGGAGGCACACGCTTCCTCGTCCTTTGTCTTCGGGATTGGATTGGCGCGGCTCACTACGTGCTTGCACTCTCACTTCCGAACACGGCTTGATGTGCGCTTGCTTTACGCACTGGGCTTTCAACAGATCGCTCGCTGCTCGCGCTTATATATAAAGACGAGATGAGCGTCCCTTAGCTAGGAAGTGATGTGCCGTGGGCGTGCCCTGATCTGAGCACGCAGGAATGCCGGAAAGCATTCATACAAGCAAAAGGTCTGAAAACTACGCTTTATTTTCCTTTATTTTGCGATGTACTTCTCACTGGGTATGGCCGAGTGATGGCTTCTAACACACGCAGACATTCGTCTTTGGACGCATGTGGCTATTAATTGACTGCTACCACAGTCATGTGAGATGCGACTCCAGCAGCGGTGCAGTTAACCTGTAGCCGGTGGAGAGGAGGTTTCTGCCACTAACTTTCTATTTCATGCATGTGAACGGATATGGTCGGTTCCACAAAGTTCACGCAGTGGTTTACTGTCTCCCATTGCAAATGGAGGCTCCCACCGTTAGCATCCACTAAATTTGGGATACAGTTGTGTACGGCCTAGTCACCACTCTAAGTGACGGTCCGCAGTTGAACATTGGCGGCAATAGTGGGGCTCCTGGAAACCAATCAAAATATCTGCAACCAGAAAAGCTTTCACAGCATGAAACCTGTGATAAGCTCAGTCACTCGCAGCTTCGCTACACAGCCGAAAAAATTAGAGAACAATACAGTAGTCGCTTCAGACAAGCACCTTTACACGTTTCAAACTGAAGGCATTGGGTTTGACGACAGTTGGAAGATTGTTATCTTTTAGCTCTCTTTTATAAACAGTTTAGCAGCAAGAGTTATATTGCGGGCTATATGAAAAGCGTTAGGCACTCTTCGATGCTTCGGCGTTATGCAGCAATTTTTTTTTGCTGCCATATGCAAGCAAAAATGTAAGCTAACGTGTAGATAGCACACAGCTAGCAGATATCGTTCAAGTGAATGCATTGCATGCAACTCTAATATTTCTTGAATGTGCTCATGCAGAAATGTTAATGTAGTCTGTCATAAAGGTTCACGGCTATATGCACTTGACATTTTTCGACTCCTTCCATATGTACAGTTCCCTAAGTATGTTCCCATATGTATGCTGGATGCAGTAAATTTCATAGACATATACAGTAGACTGCTAATTAACAACCCCAGCAGCGAGTGTTTATATATAATAAAAACATAGTTGGCAAAATGTGGCTGACATAGTGAATATGCAGGGTGTCAATACCGGCATTTTAACCAGGCTGGTCTATGAAAATAAGAGGTTAAAAACGTGGTCCAAGATATATTATTACAAAACAACCAACCGGTCACATCTCTGACGGCTGAACACCATAGGTCTTACATTCGAACCTTACGGCACCGTTTTTACAGTATTTTTTGTTAAACAGCTTCACTGAATATAACACGCCACGGTTGCTCAGTGGCTATGGTGTTAGGCTGCTGAACAAGAGGTCGCGGGATCAAATCCCGGCCACGGTGGCTCATTTCGATGGGGGCGAAATGCGAAAACACCCGTGTACGTAGATTTAGGTGCACGTTAAAGAACAGGCCTGGAGTGCGGCCTGATCCCGGTGACCAGAACCGGTAGCGCACTCTCTCACCAGAGCAGGATTGGCCACCCTGGTGCAGTACTTGGCCACAACCTCCTATATAAATACAACAATCAAACCCAGGCCCCCAGTCCCCAGCAGCCGCGAAGCAACTGACCACGGCGGCGGTCAGATCTGTGACGCTGCAGAGCGTGCTAAGAGTACCTGGCTCCGGACAGGCCGCCATTGGAATCTGAACCTGGCAACGTTTAAGGTTAGAACGGTATCTAGTGAGGCGAGTCTAGAAGTGTTATTGGAGGAATTAGAGGGTAGTAAGTGGGATATAATAGGGCTCAGTGAGGTTAGGAGGACGAAAGAAGGATATACAGTGCTAAAAAGCGGGCATGTACTGTGTTACCGGGGCTTAGCGGAGAGACGAGAACTAGAGTCGGATTCCCGATTAATAAGGAAATAGCTGGTAACATATAGGAATTCTATAGCATTAACGAGAGGGTGGCAGGTCTTGTTGTGAAACTTAATAAGAGGTACAAATTGAAGGTGGTACAAGTCTATGCCCCTACATGCAGTCATGATGACCAGGAAGTCGAAAGCTTTTATGAAGACGTGGAATCGGCGATGGGTAAAGTCAAAACAAAATACACTATACTGATGGGCGACTTCAATGCCAGGGTAGGCAAGAAGCAGGCTGGAGACAAGTCAGTGGGGGAATATGGCATAGGCTCTAGGAATAGCAGAGGAGAGTTATTAGTAGAGTTTGCAGAAAAGAATAATATGCGGATAATATATACCTTTTTCCGCAAGCGGGTTAGTCGAAAGTGGATGTGGAGGAGCCCGAATGGTGAGACTAGAAATGAAATCGACTTCATACTCTGCGCGAACCCTGGCATCATACAAGATGTAGACGTGCTCGGCAAGGTACACTATAGTGACCATTGGATGGTAAGAACTCGAATTAGCCTAGACTTGAGGAGGGAACGGAAGAAACTGGTACACAAGAAGCCAATCAATGAGTTAGCGGTAGGAGGGAAACTAGAGGAATTCCGGATCAAGCTACAGAACAGGTATTCGGCTTTAACTCATGAAGAAGACCTTAGTGTTGAAGCAATGATCGACAATCTCATGGTCATCATTAAGGAGTGCGCAATAGAAGTCGGTGGTAACGCCGTTAGACAGGAAACCAGTAAGCTATCGCAGGAGACGAAAGATCTGAACAAGAAATCCCAATGTATGAAAGCCTCTAACCCTACAGCTAGAATAGAACTGGCAGAACTTTCTAAGTTAATCAACAAGCGTAAGACAGCGGACATCAGGAACTCTAATATGGATAGAATTGAACAGGCTCTCAGGAACGGAGGAAGCCTAAAAACAGTGAAGGAGAAACTAGGAATAGGCAAGAATCAGATGTGTGCGTTAAGAGACAAAGCCGGCAATATCGTTACTAATATGGATGAGATAGTTCAAGTGGCTGAGGAGTTCTATAGATATTTATACAGTACCAGTGGCACCCACGACGATAGTGGAAGAGAGAATAGCCTAGAGGAATTCGAAATCCCACAGGTAACACCAGAAGAAGTAAAGGAAGCCTTAGGAGCTATGCAAAGGGGGAAGGCAGCTGGGGAGGATCAGGTAACAGCAGATTTGTTGAAGGATGGTGACCGGATTGTTCTAGAGAAACTGGCCACCCTGTATACGCAATGCCTCATAACCTCGAGTGTACCGGAATCTTGGAAGAACGCTAACATAATCCTAATCTATAAGAAAGGTGACGCTAAAGACTTCAAAAATTATAGACCGATCAGCTTACTGTCCGTTGCCTACAAAGTATTTACTAAGGTCATCGCAAATAGAATCAGGAACACCTTAGACTTCTGTCAACCAAAGGACCAGGCAGGATTCCGTAAAGGCTACTCAACAATAGACCATATTCACACTATAAATCAAGCGATAGAGAAATGTGAAGAATATAACGAACCCTTATATATGGCTTTCATTGGTTACGAGAAGGCGTTTGATTCGGTCGAAACCTCAGCAGTCATGGAGGCATTACGGAATCAGGGTGTAGATGAGCCATATGTAAAAATACTGGAAGATATCTATAGCGGCACCACAGCCACCGTAGTCCTCCACAAAGAAAGCAACAAAATCCCTATAGAGAAAGGTGTCAGAAAGGGAGATACGATCTCTCCAATGCTATTCACAGCATGTTTACAGGAGGTATTCAGAGGCCTGGAGTGGAAAGAATTGGGGATAAAAGTTGATGGAAAATACCTTAGCAACTTGCGATTCGCTGATGATATTGCCTTGCTTAGTAACTCAGGAGACCAATTGCAATGCATGCTCACTGACCTGGAGAGGCAAAGCAGAAGGGTGGGTCTGAAAATTAATCTGCAGAAAACTAAAGTAATGTTTAACAGTCTCGGAAGAGAACAGCAGTTTATTTTAGGTAGCAAAGCACCGGAAGTGGTAAGGGAATACATCTACTTAGGGCAGGTAGTGACCACGGATCCGGATCATGAGACTGAAATAACCAGAAGAATAAGAATCGGCTGGGGTGCGTTTGGCAGGCATTCTCAAATCATGAACAGCAGGTTGCCACTATCCCTCAAAAGGAAAGTGTATAACAGCTGTGTGTTACCAGTACTCACATATGGGGCAGAAACCTGCAGGCTTACGAAAAGGGTTCCGCTGAAATTGAGGACGACGCAACGAGCTATGGAAAGAAGAATGAGGGGTGTAACGTTAAGGGATAAGAAAAGAGCAGATTGGGTGAGGCAACAAACGCGGGTAAACGACGTCTTAGTTGAAATCAAGAAAAAGAAATGGGCATGGGCTGGACATGTAATGAGCAGGGAAGATAACCGATGGTCACTAAGGGTTACGGACTGGATTTTAAGGGAAGGGAAGCGTAGCAGGAGAGGCAGAAAGTTAGGTGGGCGGATGACATTAAGACGTTTGCAGGGACAACATGGCCACAATTAGTACATGACTGGGGTAGTTGGAGAAGTTTGGGAGAGGCCTTTGCCCTGCAGTGGGCGTAACTAGGCTGATGATGATGATGATGGAAGAACCCCAGCTGGTAGAAATTTCTGAAGTCCTCCACTACGGCGTGCCTCATAATCAGAAAGTGGTTTTGGCACGTAAAACCCCATAATCTAATCTATCTTCACTGAATATATATTACCTGGGACACCCTGTATCGCTTTATCGACATTAGTCAACAAGTATTGTAAGGATAAGGTCTAGGCATTAGCTATAGAATGGTCTGCAGGAATTGTCAGTAGAAAGTCTATGTACTTATGGCACTACACGTTTTGTAGACTAGTGTATAAAATGTCTTAGTCTATACACTATAGTCTATAGACTGTCTACAGAATAATAAAAAGTAGCGTTTGTAGACAAATGCCTGCAGAATTTCTATAGACAAAAGTGCTTAGTGTTATGTATATACAGTTCTATTTTTGTGCACTGAAGCCAAAAGAATGTCTATAGACTATTTATAGACGTTTACATATACACATTTTATGGACTTCAATCCACAAAAGTATAACTGCATGCAGTTCCATTTTTGTAGATTGAACTCTATAAGATGTCTATCAGCAAATGTCTATAGACGACCAATAGAGAATTGTCTATAGACATTACATAGGCTTCAGTCTAGAAAAGTTAATTTTCATTTAGCCAAAGAGAGTCTATAGACTCAGACATTTGTTAGACAAGCCAATAAAAGGCTAAGGCCATAAGTCTGTAGACTGTCTAGAGACTAGTCCAAAAAATGTCTGTAGATTATAGACTTCATAGACATGCCTTTAGAATGTGTATCGACTTTCTACAAAAAAATATGAAGGAGCGTCACTTGGAGATGCACAAACGATTTTTCGCATTCCGCGTAATTAGATAATAAGTCTTAATTATTTAATGAACTTCTGAAATAATATAATTAGGTGAAAAGTGTCATGGAGAAAATTGTAGAGGGACATAAAAACCACCGACACAGCTTTTCGTTCCGCAATATGCCCTACATAAAAGTGCTTCTCCGAGCGTGAGCCTGCGAATACACAGAAAAAGCCTCGAGCCGCCGGTCGCGGGGAAAATTTAGCCTGCATTTGCGGCATTTTTTCACTCTCGGAAAACCTTTTTCTACGCTGTTCTCTATGTTGTATCCTGGATTCTAAGGAATGTATGCACAGTGCACTTCACATTGCTGAAGCCTGTGCCTTACGTGGGTACGAGTCATTGCTTCTGGCCCTGGAATGCCGCTGCAATCGGCTCACAGTTTTCCTAACGGACACGAACACAAAAAAAGGCCGACTAAGGGCTTACGGCTTCGCTGTAAAAAGCACTCAGAATGACAAAAAGCTTTCACACACGTAGCTCCGACCCCAAATGCTCTAAGAGTTCACCCGAGGTTTCCCATCCAACAATTCCTTGCCGCACCATTCAGGCAGAATTCCATTGATGAATGGCTCGGGGGCACATCACTTTGTATTCGAAAGTTCCTATAGCAATGCCGCTGTCATGCATGCTGCATGCATACACACTTGCTCTGCTGGAAAAGTATGCCCAGGTATTTTCTCAGGTGCTCCATTTCGTTGAAGTGGACACGTATTTAGCCCCACGCTGGTAGCTGAAATGTTTTAAATGCAGATGCGGTAGCTTCACTAGAACGACTTACCCACGTACCACCGCTGGCACATGTATGCGTTCTCTCCTCACTTGGTAGAAGTGAACTTTCGGTGTTCCCTCTCGATGTACTTGCCAGATAAGGGGACAAGCCTACACATTTTTTCAAATATTGGCACAGCTAAAATTGCTGCGCAAATGACCCATATTGCCGCAGAAAGCTCTCGACATACCAGTTGGGAGCACGCTCGTGAGGTACCCTTCCAAGAGCCTCATCGCTAAAGCCCCTAGGCATTACTCATCGCATCGCGATTAGAAGAGCGCCAACAACGCCTCACGCATGGCGATACAGCACGTGTCTCCCATGCACGCGCACACGGCAGCGCCCGAGTCTCCCGTCCAATGAGAAGCCGTGGCGTGGCTCCTGGCCTTCGGAGCGCTTGAAAAGTGCGTTCGGCATGGAGACGCGGTTGACTGTGGAATTGGCTCCTGTCAATTCTTCTTTTAAATTGTGTGAATGCTTAATATTGAGTTTCTGGGAACAAGTTCGCACACAGTAAACCAGCTTGTTTAGTGTGCTTCATTGAAGAGTGTTACATTTCTAGTGGAGGTGGGAGGTATGATTGGAAGTCCCCAGTTCGTAAAAGAATGGAGCCCCGACCCTCAGCGATTGGAACCCAGGGAACTGACTCCATTACACCAGCACCAGTACAACAAATGAAGAGTGAAAAAATTTCGCACCTCAAAGAAATAGTTGCTGCTGCAACCACACTTCAGAACTATTTTGAAAATCTGAGACGGCCACACCCTGTTCGTGTGTATGCGTCATTTTTTTAATAGTTCATCCGGGGTTTTTCTGAGTGCATACCTATACTTTGATGTTCTTGACAAATATTTTGCCAGAGGAGCGAGCCGCATAATATTTCTGCTTGTTTCAAGAAGCTTTTATTATGATGATTGGCGCTTACATGAAATGCACCTTTTCAGAATTGTTAGCATAGACTTATGAAATAGAGAAATCATTTATCTGGAGCTGTCTACAACGCACCTTTTTAGAATTATTAGCATAGACTGATTAAATTGCGTAATCATTTACCCGAAGCTTTCTCTAACGCACTTTTTCAGAATTGTTAGCATAGGCTTATCAAATTGCGTGATTTCTTACATGGAGGTTTAACTCTCTATAACAGGCTTATAATCCATCTGTGACTGTACAATTGGATGATCATGGACAGTTAGCGTTGCATTTAGTCGCAGTTCCACTCTGTTTCAGTAATACAGACATAATTTGTTACACCGACGTCTAATGTAACATTTTCGAGCCATACCTTTCGCCATTCCTGTAAAATATGCGCCCAAAATATACTTTGGAATGTTCTACACTTGTTACATCATACACCTTGCAAGTGGTGTTTTGTTGTCCGCGTGAAGTTGCTGTCTGGATAATCCATAATTTTCCAAGATGTTTCATAAACTGCAATTGATAAAAAAAACGCCCAGATGACAAGCTGAAGGTGGATGTATGCTAAAAAAAACACCAATATGTATCTGTTTATTGTGCCACCATGTTTTTTAAAGTGGCAATTTTTCTGTTCCACAAGCTATAGCTACTAATTTCCTGAAAAATCAATTGATGTTTTCCCACAACACGGGAAATATAATGCAAAAGCCGTGTAAGACCTTGCTTTGTTTGCCTTTATCCTACTTTAGAGAGCATTGGTACGCTGGGCTGAATTTATTGAAGGTTTCACAGAAAAAGTGATTCATCCCTCCTTAAAAAAATTATTCATGAGATGAAAGAGAAACGTGTATTCGAATAACCAGTGGGAGCTTCGTTGCACATTCGCAATTACTATTCAAGGATTCGAGAGTCTAATTAATTGTAATTTCTTGCAATGCTACAACCGCGAAAGCGAGCACGCGTGGCCCGTGGTGGCGGCCAGCCTAGACAGCACCCAGGAGGCTATCAGGCGTCATAGGTGTGCCTTCCGCGACAATCATACGGTATGTGGAGTGCGTATAATGAGTGAGTCATTATGGCTGAGGCGGCAAAGCGCTTTTTCCCATACAAATGTTGAAAATTGAGCCGCAGTAGCGCTACCGAGTGATGATGAAGGCAAGCTTATTAACTTTTGTCTAGGGTGCCATAAACAAGTACACAATGCAACATATTCTCAAGATACATACTTAGTTCCCCTATTCGGTAAATATGAGTGCTGGCACTCCCTAGCTGCTAACACGTGCTCGAATGACAAAAGAAACACGCTTGGTTGTCACGAACATCAGGGACATTATATCTTAATAAAGACAAGAACAGGCGACGCCGACAGCTGCACGCATGCGCGCAGCACCTGGCTAACACAAGACTGAATGACCTGAAACGCCAGACACAGCTACAATGAATAAGCCAACTAAAATTTTAACACACATGGTTCTAACAAGGGAACAAGAATATTTATTTTATTTCCCTGAATCTAATAACCTGGACCCCTGTTGAAGGAATACATCTTCAAGAAGCATAACAAATTCTGTGTTCAGATATTAACACACCCTGCAGGCGCAGCAGCATCGCGTACATAGCTCCTGTGGCCGACTTTATCGAAGCGAACTGATTGCGCAGGCTCTGTGGGTTCAAGAAGGAGTAGCGCCAATAATCGCAAAAAGCAATACGGGAACATGTGAAGTCACGTAACGAGAAACCAACGAGATTCTTCAGCGGCTTCGACAGCGATACTGTCAGCGCCTTTCAGTACTCTGATCTTGAGTGAGGCGATCAGCCGCGCCACGCGAATGTAGCCGGAGCACCCGTTTTCGGCCATCCAAACTTGATATACCTTTTGGAAAGCTTTAGAGCGCTCATAAACGACCACCCCAAAATACCATTAGTTGTACGACCGGCAACACGAAGTGCGCGGAAGCACCGCGAACATGAACCCACCATGTGCGTATGTCCTTAATCAATGCCGCAACAACAGATTATTTGAATGTATTCCGCGTAAGCCACTTACCAGCGCAGCCACGCTGACAGCCATGCCGACCACGATGTCTCGTCCTTACAGGATATATCATGCTATGGCCACGTCGCTAAAGAATAGGACGTTAGATCTACCGTAGCGCGTTGTTGAGCCTGCCACTTGAAATATTGAGCGTGTGGCACGACACAGCGCTTCAAGCCACCATCCTTCTCAGCTCGAACCCGCACGCTGTATCTGGCACGCACAGCATGCGGCACGCAGGCCACACACTCTTATCGCTATAGCACTTAATACAAGATATCATGGCAACGATTAGGAAAAAAAATTGTCTGTAATGTATATATAATGACTTTCGCGATAAAAACCTGCAAAAATTGAGAGTGTAGGCTGTCTGTCGTAATAATGAGCAGCAACAGTTTCAAATAGTCCCTAACAAAAGCGTACGCTGAAGAGAGGGAAATCGATGCACCCGGTGCTTGTAAAGCAGACGTCTTGCGGTGGGTTAGAGATATTGTAAAACACTATTAAAGCTCATAATTTCATATTGTGTCGTAGCCACTGTGGAACAACATTTCATTAGGTATAAGCGTACAGTTGGCATGATAATCGCAAAAAACCAAGGACCGTTGGTTCAGATCCGGCATTAGGGTTTGAGCACTGCCATGCAGTGGCCGTTGGGCCAATGCTGCTTAATAATTGAATAATCAGCAAGGTTAATCCTTTAGCAAAAGAAACCAACAGCAGCCGTTTATTAATGCGGAAGCATTACATGGCTCATCAATCAGAAAATCCGCTGCGTTGTCACAAATGTGCAGAAAGTCACTTGGTCACAGAGACGACCTCACGCGTTCCTCCTCGTCTTCTTGCACAGCTGGCTCCACTGCCACTCATCATGTCAGCGTTTCCATTTGACCTTGCCTCTGTGAAGGCACTGATGACACTGACCAGTCAGCGCGGTGATTTCGGTGAGGTGTGGTGAGTTCTGTCGTGCTCTCCGATGGATGACCCTTCGACGGAGATGGTACAAGGAGTAACGTGATCACAGAGACAGACCGCGCCGGTGGCTGGGCTGGTGCGGTGATTTCGGCGAGTTCTTTCCTGCGCTCTCATGGACGAACCTGTGACTTCAACTTCTCAGTCAATAGCCGCGCCCGGCCTCCTTTGGACGTCCACACAAATACCCGAACGACGCCGAGGCACGTAATGCTATAAATGATTCAAGGCATCGTGAAATTGAATGCAGAATGCACGACCACATGCATTCTGTGGGCGTGTCGTGCAGAAATAAAATGGCAGTTCAGATGTGGATTGTGTAGCCGTGACGCAAGGAATAAGAAACGCTGGCCACGAGAACGAGAGCTGCGTGTGGCTCGAGAGATTCGAGCGTGGAACAAATCGGACGGCTTACCGGCACTTCGAGTCGCAGCCTTCTTCGAAAGGGTATCCTGATGCCACGCGGACCTGATGAGACCGACAGAACATTCTGCACTTGTTCTTCATCCGGCAACCGGTGGCCTACTGTCGAGCAGCTTGGCGCCATATTTGATCTGAGGGCCTTGTGGCTAGCGCTGTTGGCGGCCTCGTACCAAGGAGGCTCCCCCTTGCGGACCAGTTGATCCGATGTACCCGCAGCCTGCGTCAACAGGGACTGGCCTGTACTGTGGCGTGTACTGCAGTGGCCTGGTGTTCTGTCGACCGGGTGTGCTCTTCTACTGGCGCCGCGGCCTGGTCCGGTAGAAGCAACCTCGAGAGGTGATCGACTTCCGACGGCCTTGCGGAGAGCCCGCCGTGATAACCACCACGGCCACGATGACGACATACCGATGAATAGCGATCAATGGAGAGCCTTAGTTTGTGCGGTACTGCGGTAAAACGCAGGGGACATTGGGGCGTTGGGACGGAGGTGTAAACGTGTGCGGCCTGCGTGGTGCAGCCACCTGGAGGCAGAGTGCTCAAACAAACAGAAACAGCTAATATTGCATTATCCGAGTCTATTCTTCTTCGCTCCTGGTGTAAATTTTTGGCACCTACACGATTACGCCAGTGACAAAAATTCACACCAACAGCGAAGAACAATACGCTCGGTTATTGCAACATTAGCTGTAACATTAGCTGCAACATTAGCCACTAGGTGGCTGCACCATGCAGACAGCTCACGTTTACACCTCCGTCCCAACGCCCCGTCCGGCTGCGTTTTACCCTAACACCGGGCACGCTAAACCTCTCTAATATCTCCTGAAGCGCTTTAGGTATTCCGGGCATTCTAAGCTATTACGATTATAATTGTTCTCTTATTGGCCGACTGTGCAAATTATCGCGTCTTTTGTGTATAGCCTTTGTTGTCCGTACAAAGCACTTGACTGCCGTGTCATTTACAAACGATCCTGCGCCCACATTGTCTATCTCATCAAAAACAGCATTCATTTTCCTAAAACGAGTTTTCGTCAGGAGGCCTTAGCGATGCTTTCGCATACATCCACGTAGCAATTGTCTGAGTGACCTTGGCTTTTTCTAGCGGATCATTCAAATGTTCTACGAAGGTATTTTTCTGCTATGCCTTATGATGAAAAACAAGTAGTAATGGACAATTACCTCTCCAATGTCGAAGTAAGGAGGTCGTCCACGACGGTTTGCTGCACACATAGTCTGTGTGATCCCAGCCGCACAAAGTAGAGCCACGAAGATATATTTTAGCCTCATTGAAAAGGTCGAGCCAGTATTTTGACTACCAGAACCTGAAATTTTTGAGAAGATGAAGAAACAGAGTTATTTCTGTAGTTATAGCAAGTTCAATATTTCATTAGCATGTTTTCTTGCTGTACACCGTTGGCTGAAAAGACATGACGATTATGAAGTTGAATGGTTCATTGTTTTACAACTATGTATACTTGCATTGCGTGATTTCTGTCTATCAGAATGAAAGGTTTCAGTAAAGAAAGAAAATTCCGGCCTGATGGCGTTGTCCACGTCGACTGGAAGAAATGTGTGAACCTGTGTATGTACCAGAAAGCATCTCACCGCGTTATCAACAAAAGGCGACAATTTTTCGTGCACACCGCTACTATAAGGTAAAGAGAAAAGTAGTTTCATGCAAGTGACGTATTACCACTGTTAATTTGTTCTGAGCCCTTTGATGCACCGACAGCGAATGGTGTGTTTATTAACTTTAGTCTCGGAATAAGCTCGCTGTTAAAATCGGAGTGATGTAATGCATCTTTATATATCGGTAAAACCCAGGGAACTCACTGGCAATAACTCGCAAAATGCATTATCTGTTTCGTACTCTCTCATCCTCAGCCTCGCCCCTATCATACCCAGCCAAACTCATCCTGACTCAAAATGACAATTCTAGCGCCCTCAAAAAAAAGCAACCATTTTAATGCCACATTTGTATACAGAGGGAGAGAAAGGAAAATGGCGTGTCAAGGCGAATATGACCGGAAGAGATTCTGGCTTGCTACCTTCCACTAGGCGAAGGGTAAAGGAAAGTGAGAGACACAATTTTCGATGCAAGTGCCTGCTAGGAAAGTGTGAATTCCCTCAACTATTTTTGATTAATAAAAAGTAAATCTTCGATGGAGCACTCATAAAACGGAGTGATAAAATGCTTAAGAACACTTGAAAGAAATGCCAGTGCAAGGTTGTGAAAGGATAGGGCATGTTGATTTGCGAAAGAAACATTGCAGAAAGAAAAATTATTCCCAATATAATCTTATAAAGAATCCTTTTTAAAATGCTGTTCCACTAGTCAAGGAGTATTGTACTTGAATCAGTATATATGCTTGAATGGTGACATTTAGGTAGCCTTCGTTGCTTCATTGTGCAATCGCATATAGAATGGGACTGATAAACAGTACATCTGCAGTGTTGCCGGCTACATATGCTACAGCCCCCCCCAATGGATGAGTGTACTGGCGACTGCAGGCTGTGTACGCGACTGCAGGATTAGATCCTTGAGAAGCCCCAAAGCCCTCGTGCGACAGCACGAGCAACGCTTGCACATCCAACTTACCAAGATAAGCCTCACGCATAGCTGATTATGGCCTTGGCTCTGTTGACGATGGTTTAGCTTCGCATCCATCAGAATAGCAGTGGTTGTTTCAATAGATTGGTCGCAATAATAATTTTGCCATTGCAAATCTCATACCTAGAACTCAAAGGTTTCGGATAATGGCAATCGAAATGAAGTCTCTTTTTAATCTGACACAATGTCTGTTGGCGTTCCGCAACAAATGTGCCCAGCATCATAGATACGTGGGAACAGCCTTTCTTCTTTTTGGCGACAAAACCACGTACGACCATCGACCAGTCAACCTTTACTGACCACTGCCCACAAAACACCAATCACCAGCAACCGAGCAAGAAAACAGCGTAAATTATTACAGAAAGCAGGTTTCTAAGAACTTTGGCAGTAACAGCGAAGGAAGAACATTAAAACCCAACGCGAGATATCGAATCATTTAAAAACGCCCGGGTGAAGAGCGCCGGCAGCGGAGCTGCAGGCGTCGCACCTTATTGCTGCACGAGGTGAGAGTGAAGGAGAGCTGACCGCTTTATCAACGCCCCAAAAGTAAGGAATTAATAAAGTTAGCCAGAACTAAGTTAGTGTCACAACCTCTTTATCGAGCCTCCGCACCACGACGTTGTTGGCACACAGCTGCTCCGCAGGAACGAATGTGCGTGCGCGTGTGCGTGTGTGCGTGTGTGTGTGTGTTTGCGCGCATGACGTTCGCATCAGCAGTCGAATCCAAAACGTAGGGGTTGTTCCGTAGAGCTCATTAAGGGGAGTGTGGTGGTGCGTTCATTTGCCTTCGTTGCTTTTGCAGCGAGATTTTGTTCATTATCTATGGTAAAGAAATTCTGAGGTTTTGCGTAACAAAAGCAGGGTATGATTATAAAGCACACTATAGTAGGGGAATGTTCATTAATTTTGACCACCTGCGATTCGTTATCGTCCATCGAATGGGCGGCAGACGCGCTCTGGCATTTTGCCCCCCTCGGCATGTGGCCGCGGCGGCATTTTGCTGCACTCTCCATTGGGTTCCGGCAAACGTCCAACGCATAGCAAAGAAGAACTATCTTTGTTCAAGTTTCTACTATGCGTACTTGCAGCCCTTGTAGGGAAATGCGTTGCATAAGTGTTTGCTAATTTTATGTACGCAGGGAATTTCTTTATTTGCTGCACGCATCAAATGTTTACGTGTAGTACCTATAGTGCTGTCTAAAAAATGCTTTAACGCGAAGCTGAATAGCTTCACCTTCCAAATCTCAGTAGGTTCCGTGGCCAAACACAGCGAGACGTGCCCGCTGCTGGGTTCCTTGCCGCACCGCCAGATGGCGCTCGCCTCCGCGCACCCGCGGCCGCGCCGGCTGTGGCGGGCGGGGGGGGGGAGGGGGAGGGAAGAACCAGAGAGTTCGCCTTCGCGTTAGCATTCGCTAGGAGCGTTTCTCGGTAAAAACTAAGCCACTCCGCGCATAATTGTCGGGGACATTAAAGTGGGCATTTGAAATCCGCAGCAAGGATGGTTCATCGAATTCGTCATGAAAGAGTTTGAAGTCGTGTGCTTCACCGATGCAACTCAACCAACTATCATTCATAGATCCTGCATTTATCTAACGTTGGCCATTTAACTCGTTACCCTCAATATGAAAAATGTTAGTGTATCACAGCAATCATAAAGCAGTTTTGAATGTCGTTGTGAACTGCAAAACAGTGTGGTTAAGTGCATTTCGCATTTTGTCTGTGGTCCACTCTCCGTAGTGCAGTGCACGAAGTAGGGGTGCAAGCCAAGTTGCAGGCCTTTCACACATCTTTGGCTAGTAATTCCATGCGATTCCATGGTAATCAGTCGATGCGATTGTCGCCTTGCGGTTAATTTCAATACACTTCGCAACTTACAGAAGTTCTAGGTGTCGTTTATCGCTTTGCTGTTCAATCGCATTCACAGCAATTATGAGAGAATTTTTTTCAGCCCAACTTCTTATGCAAAACTTCTGTCCACGCTAAGTGGTGCTTTAAAACTATTGTGTACTGAGAGACAGGCAGACAATGGATCACAATTTGTGAGGCTATCGCACACTTCTTTTCCAGGAGAGAGATTATAATGTTTGCAGACATGTGCCGTAATATGAACATATGCAGTGATGCGGTATTGTGCATGTTTCATTGTATCGTAATGTATGTTGATTTGACTGTCGGTATATTAAGCAACAGCGAGAGATCATGCAAGTTTTCAAGCCGCTCAATTATTTCTCAGCGTGCGCAATAAATTTCTCAGCGTACGCAATAGGCATCAGACAACGGAAGACAAGTTAAATAAAACAATCAGATGGTCACTTTCATTTCATCTAGTGTGAGACCGAAAATGCAGGAAACTTGAACAAATTCAAATAAAGCATCGTCACACAAGGGTCACCATGTTGCATAATGTGGTTAAATTTATGCATGCAGTCCTTGCTGAAGACGCAGTAAGCTACTTTTGAAAATTAGAATCTGGGGGTTGTGCACAGTCATGCTAAACCTCGAACGGCAGCTGAAATTTGGGTTTGTATTTCAGTTTCCGAGTGGGCTTGGCAGCATGAACAAGATGGGCCGTGCTAATGTTCCCCGCATCTTTTTCATGCAGTTCTTCGGGTTCTGGTGCCTGCAGCTCATGGCTCCTCTTTTCCTGCACGCCAGTTGCCTCGCCAGTGCCGGCCAGCTTGTTGCCTCCGTCAGTGTTCACCCTTTTGGGCGCGTTCAAAATCAAACGACCCTGATCTAGAGCCGCTTTCGGGTTGATTACACACCCTAGCAAGCGCAGCCTCTGCATCAACGCACCCCTTATCTTCAGCCATTTTCGTCATCCTGGAATGGCCCGAGCTCTGGGACCGCCACCGCACAAACGCATGTTTGGGATCATCTAAAACGCCGAATCGGAGCAGCGCAGCCTTCAATGGGCTCGGCAGCATTACCAAGATGGGCCGTACCAATGTTCCCCCCACATTTTTCTCGCAGGTAATGAATACGCACAGCCTTTTTACAAAACGAAGTAATAACCGCTTGCTTCTCGTGCTGCCGAGCCCAGGCTGCATTTGTGCCCGTGTGTATGACTGTGCATGTATACTGCGTAATCTCTCGATTTTAGCCAGTGATATTGAATCAAATCCCGGTCCACCCGAGGTTTCCCTTGATGCGATAAAAAATGCTGAAAGAATTACAATCCGGGCCGCCAGCAATGCTTGAGCAGCTAAAATTCAATAACATGACATTGGCTGATCATGATAAAACATTACCGAAATCAAAGATCGACTAGAGAAGATTGAATCAGCCCACACGTCTATCGAAACTATGAAGTCCGCAATTGATGATATCCATGGAGCAATTTATGAACACACGAATGAACTAAAAATGCTCAGTGCCCGGATTAACGATACTGAAAACCAATCTCGTCGAAATAATCTCGTGTTCGACGAAGTAAAAGATCAACCCAACTAAATCTGGCTGGACTGTGAAAAGACAATAATTGATGGTAATGATCCCCTCCTTAACATAAACATCCAGCCCCATGAAATTGAGCATGCCAATCGCCTTGGATTTTGCATCAAAACATATGCAGGCCAATTATAGTGAAATGTTTCAACTTCAAGGATAAATATAAAATAATGAGCGTGGCCAGCAAGTTCAAAGGCTCTGGCTACAGTGTCGCTCAGTATCTTTCGGCGCACACGCACCTCGCCCACAAACGCCTCATTCATTATGGAAAGACCCTAAACCTTACACTCAAGTTACGTCAGGAAAAGATTGTTACAAATAAAAAAGCCTATGTTTTTGACCATTCTACCAATCAGGTAGTTCAGCGAAATTCGTAGCATTGCCCCTAAACAGAAGCCTAAAACAGTTACACCCCATCGATCCACGTTATCCATATTGCTTGCTAATGTCCGCAGTGTTGTCCCCAAGCGAGACTTGTTATGCAGGCTAATAATTTCATGCTCTTCGAACGTTCTTTTACTAACCGAAACGTGGCTAAATGCGTCAGTCGATGACAATAAAATCTTGCCGTCCATCGCCAACTAACTTATCGCCACTAACGGTAACGGTGTTCGCCTGTGAAAATTCCGTCTCTATTGGGAATGATTTGGCTCACTTGCAATACTGCTCATACACGCGTTCTCATTGGTGTCTGGTATTGTGACCCCAACAGCTACAGCTAATTTTCGCAACTACTTGACAACGCCTTAAGCACGCTAGAAGTAAGATACCCTAACAGCCGAATTCTTCTTTTTAGAGACATAAATTTCCCATGGGTCGACTGGTCCGGTCCTGCTTCTATGTTATCCCAAAATAGCGTCGCTAGCGAATTTGTAGACGTATGCCTCACATTTCCTTTGTCACAATTGGTGACCAAAGCAACCCGCGTTACACATCATTGTTCTAAAATTCTTGGTCTCGTTCTAACTACCCATGCTGAAAACTTCTCCCCTGTCACCTGCCTGCATGGCCTAAGCGATCACATGGCTGTACACACCAAATTTTCTTGCGACATACTTAAAAGCAGAAAAACCAGAAAGATTCTCACACTATATGACAAAGGTGATTACGCCAGTATTAACGAGGGTCTAATCATATATTTTGATAGCTTTTTCTTTGGCTTCCCACAACGGTTCCTTGAAACTAATTGGTTGATTTTTAAGACTGAGTTACAATGCCTAATAAAACTGCACATTCCTAGCATCACACCAACGAAGAGAGCGGGCTCCCCGCGGTTTAATGCATCACTAAAATGTTTAAACAATAAGAGGAAATTTTTGTACCGAGCTGCCAAAAAATAACCATATTGCACATGGCTGAAGTTTTACAGCGCAGCAAAAGAGTTTGACACTTTATTGGCACAGATAATACGTATTTTTTTCCAACACTCTACTTTCTACGCTTTGAAATGACCCTGAGTTCTTCTGGAAAACTATAGATCCAAATCTAACCAAATCCAGATCTAACTTGATATCTATTTGCAATAACTTGCTTTCTGGTTCCCGAATCTGAAGTTCCTAATATCCTGAACGACACCTTCAGCAAGATTTTTACGAATGACCCCCTTTATAATATTCCTGTTGCGCCGGCCATTTCGCACTCGCCAATGAATAACATCATGTTCCAACCACTTGGAAAAGTAAAGATAATTGATTCAGTAAAAATTTCATCATCTACAGGAATCAATGGCAATACCGCCAAAATATTGAAAAGCGCTAAACATATTTGCAGCTTTTTGTTTTCACAAATGTTTCAGGAATATATAAACACCTGCCATGTACCACGCGATTGGCAGGCAGGCAAGGTCATTCTAGTTCATAAAAGTGGAAGATGGTCATGCCCGGACTTATTATCGCCAGGTTTCTATCACTAGCACTTGCTGTAAGGTAAATGAGCACATTTTATACCCGCACATGGCTACATGTTTAACATCTCTCAATTTCTTTCTCCCAACCCAGGACGGCTTTCGGAAAAAGCATTCGTGTGATATGCCGCTGACGCGTTTTCTTTATGATATCCACTCTAGTATAGATAACAACGTCCCTTCTGATGCAGTTTTTATTGATACTGAGAACACCTTTTATAACGTTCCCCATGCTCGCCTACTACTAAAATTGATATCAGCTAACCTTCACCCTGTGTTATTAACTGGATTCAAGGTTTTCTAACAGGCCGACAACAGTTCGTCTATGCCAATTCACACCCCTCATCTTTATCACCTGTACTCTCAGACGTACCGCAAGGTACGGCGCTCGGACCCTTTCTTTTCTTGATATATAGTAATGATTTGCCTACTAATATTTCCCCTGACGTTCGTCTCTTTGCTGACGATTGTGTAATTTATCGTTGAATCATTAACAGCTCTCACACCATTGTTCTTCAAGACGATCTTGATCGCATCGAACAGTGCTGTAACACTTGGTTCATGTCACTAAACTGCACTAAAATAAAGCAAATATATTTTAAGCGTCACCGTAATTACGTTTCATCCAATTATACCATTAAGAACCAGTTGCTCGACACTACTGATTCGTTAAAATAGCTTAGTGTTTATATTTAATCTGATTTAACTTGGTCCACCCACGTTAACAGCGTAGCAAATTCCGCTAATGGTGTGATTCTTGCCCAGACGTCTCCTTCAGTTAAAGTACTCGCCTACATAGCTGTTATAGGACCGAAGCTTCAATATGCTACTGCTGTTTTTGATCCTCACCATATTAGCCTGATTAATGTTCTGTAACTCGTATAAAATCGCACAATAACATTCACACTTTTCCAGTGCTCTTGTGGTTCAAGAATCTCCGCCCTGAAAGCCCAGCTTAACTTTTCCACTCTTGTTTATCACCGCAGAATCGCACGACTTTGACTGTATCACAAGTTTTCCCATTCTTCGCCCATTGAAAATAAGTACATTAGAAGAGCCCACCGCATTTCTCGCACCACCGATCCCAATGCACTGTATCCTGAGCCTGCCCGCACTACTATTTCCAGCAGTCGTTTTTTTTCTGCTCACTGCTCGAGACTGGAATGACATGCCTACCGAACCACTGCTATAATCGATTCGCAGTGTTTTAAGCGAACCATTCAAGCACGCGGATGATGTTTCGCGATAACCCCATGTGCTGTATCTACGCCACCCCTCATGTAAAGGCACTCGGGGCCATTGAGGAACCAATAAATGAACTAAAGATAAAATAAAAATATTTGTTTTCTCGCATAATGAAATTACACTCCTGCGCTATCATGTCTGTAGGTTGTATGTAGGTCGACTTTGCGGATTTTGTAACGCATTTTACTTCGACAAATTAAATTACTTCAATCACGCCTATGTGCCGCACGGAGTGCTCGCGTGGTTAGGGATGAGTTTTTTCTGATGGTCAACGCTGCCAATGGCGACACCGAATTTTCCACGGCACGGGGCTCCTAACACGCTATCGCGTGAATAGGAACAATAGCGAATTGTCAGAAGACACAGGAGGTAGATCAAAGTGGACAGTTTCTTGAGCTTCTCGCAGCATTGGCGTCAATTATTGACTTGAAGGATGACATGTGTATTGCTTAACTAGGAGCATCTTGGGTATGGTAATTGGGGCTTACAGCAATGACAACGCGGAGGCATTAAATGCATCGGAAAAGGCCCCCTCAACTTCACCAGGGTCATATCACGGGTCGCCAGCCACAAGGACGGACTGAAAAAGGACAACCCCATGAAATCATTTCACGCCTTCCTCATCAGTCATGTAACCTTCGCCGCGCCCTTCCTCAACTGGGAGAGCACGGTGCTGAACAAAATCGACGCACAAATCAGAACAGGATTTAAAAAGTCTTAAGCATCACTGGAACCACTAGCAGACAATGAATTCTTCAACTGGGGCTACACAACACGGCTGCCCAACTCTTTGAGGCACAGCGAAACACCCAAATTAGTCGGCTCTCACTCACAAGGGCGGGCACCGAGATCTTACTAGAAGCAGGCATACAGCACCTCTTCATGACACCAGCGAAGTCGTAACTATGCACAAACGCCAAGAGGGCAAAACCAGTTGATCCAATCCCAAGAAACATACACACGACCCACAACGAAGGGCGGAGAAAAGCGAGAGCCAAAGCAATCGTTGACAACAACAAATGTAACGAAACGCAAATTCTCTTCATTGACTGGGCCAGATATTGCAAGTGAGGCATCTATGTGGTCTTCGTGGTGGACGCGTATGGCTCACTCGTCAACGCAGCCACGGTAATCAGCAACTTCGCCCAAGAAGCAGAAGAATGCAGTCGCGGTGGCTTTACGGAGCTGCAAAAGCGCCTCCATCATTTACCCGGACTCAAGAACAGGCATCAGAACCTTCCAGGCGGCCCTCGTCTCTTCGTAAGGAGCTGCGGTTTTTAACGAAATATTCTACCAAGAAACGGGAGATTACAACCTCATGTCCCCACGCATCGCCTGGTTCTCGGCCCACATGGGCAACATTTCCGGGTGTCCTGACTGTAATCCTAACGTAGGGGCACTTGCGGTGCACCCCCTCACTTCGACCCAGCCTGGTGGGACCTAGAGAACACAGACCTCCTTGTCTCATACCACGAGATAACTTCAAATCATAGGTTCCTCACCCAAACCTCAAAAAAGGACACATCGTAAAATTCAGAAAGTTGCAGACTAGAACATACATCACGCCAACGACACTAAGCAGGATCAATGATGACCTTTCTACTGAATGCCCACACTTCGGCCACGAATACAACTTCGAACATAGCCTCTGGCAGTGCCCTGTCAACATGAACACGGACATTCCTGACCAGTCCTCCTGGGACTCAGTGCTCAGAAGCACCAAGCTCATCGCTCAGATCAAGACTGTCGAAAGGGTCCGGACCTTCGCCAACGTACTCCGTCTACTAGCCCAAAGCAGAGTGTAGCGCCGGATAGATTGAGTCAGCCCCGCAGTTGCCGAAGAAGTGGCCGTGGCCCTCGCACTCGCATAGCCGAGCGTGAACACCATAGTCACTGACTCAAAGACAGCCTACAGAACCTACCGTAGGGGGGGGGGTAATCTCCTCCGCGACCCGAGCCATTCTAGCCGAGCACAAGCCTCCGGAAAGAGCCATAGAGCTCGTGTGGGTCCCGGCTCACTCGCAGGCAGCACCATCGCCGACTACCATGCCCGGGAAATGTCAATCCGGGCCGAGCATGGGTCGGAAGATGAACCGCACCCGGTTACCAGCTTTTGGGACATTACCCGGATGCACCGAGAGGAAAGGTGCAGACTGCCAGAACCGCACGCCAACGTCACCAGGCAACAACAGACGATCCTGCGTCGAGCGCAGGCGGGATCGCTTGCGCATCCCGTACTCAGAACCGCGTGTACCCTGCGGAATACGATATGCTCTGTCCTTTTTGCAGAATAGAAGAGGGCACCCTGCCGCACGTCTTGGCAGAGTGCACAGAACTCAAGGCCCCCACTCCTCCCCTTCGCACCAACACGCCAATCCCCAAGTCCTTGAGCGATGGGAGACCTTGTTATCCGGCCCCTCCCTGCCGATTCTGCTCGCACTGATGGACAGGGGCCAGGAGCTGCTGGGAACATATGGGTCCCGTAACTAGGGAACCACCCCGTCTGGTGCCTGCGTGCACCACCGATTTATTTCGGGCCCAGTAAATGTTGCTTCATCATCATCGTAGGGTTCAGATATCCATCCCCACAGTCGCTGGCATTCTCCTCTTACAAGAAATTAGGACAACTGTTCGTACATTTTGCCTTTTGCGTATATAGCCTTCTTCTCGTGAGTCCATGTGCTGTTCACAAACGACTTAACACGCAGGACTATGAGTCATTGAATTTTTGAGTGCTTACTGGAGAGAGAATAAACATTTTTATTGTGTGAATGCAGCTTTGGAGAGGCGTCCTCATTACAGAATGCCTTGAGCTCGGGCCGCGTCCTGGGCCCTCGCTATCAGCCGTTGCTGGTCCTCGAGGTCGGGGCTGGCCAAGGCTCTCACCCAAAGCTCGTTAGTGGGGTAAGGGTTCCGAGGAGTTAATGGTGCCGCTCTGCAACCCCCTACTATGTGCCTGAGGGACCCGGGCTCTGCGCAGAAGCGGCATTGCGGAGAGAATTGTGTAGGGCCTATGAAGTAATTTCTGGTTGGGTGGGGGAATGTATTAACCTGTAGAGCTCGGAGGAATCACTCCTGCTCTGTAGGTAGTGACTTGTGTGGGGGTGCATATGTTCTGTGGGTTTGCTTGTAGTGTTGTGTGATGTCTTGGTAAGAGACTAGAGGGTGCATGTGCTCGGTTTCAGACTCCTCGGCATCGGCTCGGTGGGTCAGATCTCGAGCCACGTGTTTGGCGACCTCGTTGCCAGGAATGCCTTGATGAGCTGGCGTTGATGAGATGACTGATCTCGTTGGCGGCTTTTGATTGATGATCCGGAGCGTAGTGGTATGAATTCTGCCGCTAGCAAAGTTGCGGCACGCCTGTTGGAAGTTGGTCACTATGACTTCAACCTCTGTTTGGGAGAGCGCGAGGGCTATGGCCACTTCCTCGGCTTGGACGGGATTGTTTCGTGTGAGCGAAATGCTGCTTCGATGTTCTGTGTTGACGACTACGGTGGCTGTTGTGGCTGCGCGCCAGGAGTAAGAAGCCGCGTCCGTGTAGGCTGTAGAGGGTAAAGTCCCGTATTGCTTGTGTATGGCCAGGGCGCGGGCCTCCCTTCGCTCTGCGTGGTGCACTGGGTACATATTATAAGGTAAAGGACGTATGGTGATGTTTCTCCGGATGGCATGGGGTAAGCTCACAGTCTGAGGCGGCGGATGGCTCAGAGAGGCAGAAAGCCATAGGAGTAAAAGAATGGATATCCCTGCTTCCGTAACCACAAGCCTTGCTCTCTCACTGGATAAATGTGCCTCGATCAGCTCCTCGGCCGTGTTGTGCCCACCTAGTCGTAGTAGGCGTTCTGTGGACGTTCTGATTGGCAGGTCCATCGCCTGCTTATATGCCCTTCTGATCATTGTGTTGATTTTCTTGAGTTCCGTCTCGTTGAGTAGTGCGTATGAAATAGCGTAAGTTATTCGAGACACGACGAAGGCTTGGACAAGCCGAAGCGTGTCCGCCTCCCGCATGCCTTTTGTCTTGGCTGTTATTCGCCGGATCATGTGCGTAACTTGGGCTGTTGTATTCTTAAGCTTTTCAAATAATATTTTATTGGTGCGATCCGACTGGAAAACCATTCCAAATATTTTTACGCTCTCAGACGGAACGATGGTGTTCCCCTCCAGTTTATGTTGATAGTGGACGAGTCGGATGTGTGCTTCTTTCGCGGTGAGACCAGGAGTAGCTCCGACGTTTGGGGGGCGCAGCTGAGCCCGCATGACTTAGCATAGTCGCTCACCACGTCTGCAGCTTCCTGCAATTTCCCAGCTTCCATTTCCCCGATGGACCCTGTGGATGACCAGATGGTAATGTGGTCTGTGCAGATGCCATGCCGGATCCCTGGGACGTTATGGAGGAGTGGCGGTAGGCCTATTAGGGCGATATTGAAAAGGAGAGAGGATAACACTGCGCCGTCTGGTGTGTCGCGCCCGCCCAGTAGGAAGGGGTTTGTGTCTTTGTCCCCGACATTTAGGATGGCTTTTCTATCTGAGAGGAAATATCTGATATATGAGTACGTCCTGGCCCCACAGCCGAGCGCGTTTAGCCTCTGTAAGAAGGCTGTGTGCTTGACGTTATCGAACGCCCCTTTAAGATCTAAGGCGAGGATAGCCTTGGGGGAGTTGCGTGTCGCTGGTACAATCACCTCCTCTTTCAGCTGAAGTAGGATGTCTTGAGTTGAGAGGTGTGGACGGAATCCTATCATCGTTGTTGGAAGTTTGCCCGAGTCCTCCAGGAATGGTTGTAGCCGGTTGACAACGATGTGCTCTAGGAGCTGTCCTACACACGAAGCGAAGGAGATCGGTCGTAGGTTTTCAATGGCTGGTGGCTTGCCTGGCGTCAGTATCAGACGAACCTCGGCTATTTTCCAGTCCTCGGGAAGGTTTCCTTTCCTCCATACTTCGCTAAGATGAGCGGTGAGCTCTAGTAGCGAGGGGCTGTCAAGATTTACATGTGCCTTATTCGTAATTTGGTACATTCCCGGGGCTGTGTGGCGTCTCAAGCCTATTATCGCCGTTGTTACCTCACACAGATGAATGTCCTCATCTAGGAGCTCGTTAGGGGCGCCGGTGTAGGGTGGCAGAGGCTCCGATGGCTGTGTGGGGAAGTACTGGGCTTTGAGAGTCAAAAGGAGGTCCGCCTCGTTTCCAGGAAGCTGGTGAATTACTCGGGCCATATTGCGGTGGGATTCCGTTTCGCTGCTGGCCGGGTTGATTAGATACCTCAATAACTTCCACGTCTTGGAAGTACTCAGTCTACCTCTGAAGTTGTCACAGAGGGATATCCAATTCTCTTGGCATAGCGTGGTAGCGTATTCCGCAGCCTCTAGTGTGAGTAGTGCTATTCGCCTCTTGAGCTTGCGATTCAATCTTTGCTTTTTCCAACGCTTCAGCAGGCTGCGCCGTGCTTCCCACATGTGGAGCAAGCAAGCGTCGATGCTTGGAGTGGTGGTGGACGTTTCAAGCATTTTGATGTGCACCTTCACATCCTGGTGAAGCTGAGTGATCCAGTCCTTAATTGACTGAAGCTGTTGGTTTTGTTTGTTCGCAGCTCTTTCTTCTCTTATCTCCCCGCAGCTTGGTCCAATCCGTGAAGCGAGCCATGCCTATCCTGGCTTTGTACTCAAGCCCATGGAGAATGGTGGCTAGCAGCGCGTGGTCGCTGCCTAGGTACTCCTCCAGATTGGTCCAGCATGCTTGGGGGATACTTCTGGTGACGGTTAAGTCGGGGGTTCGTGTCTCTTTGAACACTTGTGCCGAGCCTCGTGCTATTCCTTGGATTGTTGACGAGTGTGAGATCCATGTCCTCAATAACTTTATGAAGCATTTTTCCCCTGGGATTTGTGTGCGTATAACCCCAGAGCGGGTGGGCTGCATTAAAGTCGCCCACAATTACAGGCAGATGGTTGCCTGCTGCGTGCGTGGCTTGCTCCAAAATCAGTTTGAGGACCGTTAGCGTGCTTTTCGGCCGACAGTAGATGTTTAGAACAAACATGGGACCCTTATTCTTTGTTGCCAGTGGGATAATTTTGAGAAGAATGGCAAGCGGTTTGGATTGCTGGAGATGGTGTTAAACAGCCACTAGCTTCTTACTGACCAGGGTGTGAAGGCTGCTGCCTGTATCGGCGCCATAAGTGACGTATCCGGGTAGGCGGACGTGTGTGTAGGCGGACACACACGTCCGGGTAGGCGGACGCCGGGGTTTCGGCTGAGGAGCCCCCACGCTTACTGCACATATGTTGAGGCGGAGCCATCTTGGTTATCAATGGGTGGTGATGCGTATACAAGATGGGGTTCTGGGGAGCCCGGAGAATCTGACAATTCTGGTAGGGTCAGATGAGCTGATTTCTTGGGGCGCCGGCTTTCACTAGCTTCCAGTGCTAGTATGCGTTCCTCTAGTCTCATGATGCGTTCCGCCATCTGAGTGTTAGAGTGTTGTTGAGTTGGAAATTGTTGTTGTGCCGCTGACTGTTGTATAGCTGTGAGTTGTTGCTGCATAGTAGCTTACAGGGATGTCTGAAGGCTCTGAATAGCTTTTGCTACTACCTCTTCTACCTTCTCGAGAGTGGCATATTGCACGGGTATGACTCCCTGCGGTGCGGTGGGCTGCGCGGTTGCTCGTTGTGGTGTCGGATTTCAAGTGACTGTGTGAGCTGGCTGCTCTTCTCTTCTCCGGTTCTCGGGGGGTGGGGGTGAAGTGTTTTGTGGAGGGGTAGTGCTATTTGTTCCAAGCAATTCATCTTTAAGTGCTACAAATTCTGCATGTACGCTAGTGATTTCTGATTTGAATTTTGCGTTTTCTTCAGTGAGACGCCTAATCTGGCCATGTGCCTGTGCCAGCTCTGTGTAAACAGGGGGGGGGGGAGGGGGGGGACGAGCTTTGGGAGGAACAACCTGTGCCCAGCTCACCTGCTGCGTGACCTGCGCTGCTCCCTTGCTTCCCCTCCTGCCGCTTGCGGAACCAACACGGGTCGAGTTCCTGCCATGGGATGGCGTCCGTCGTCGCGATTAGGTCCTACGCCTGGAACCGGAACCCGGCCTGGAACTGCTCCTCCCCTGGACAACTCCGCGTCGTTTCGGAGACCGCGACTTGCGGGATGCTGAGTGCTCACCACGTGGCCTCGGAGATGAGGAGCCTGCTCTCAGGGTTTGCTGCGGTTTCCGGCGGTTGACGGGTGGCAGGAACCTGTTGGGGCAGGTTTTCGCTGCTGTCGGGCGATTCCCGCCGCACAGAGAACACCGTGGGTGGCACTGGTGCTGCTCCGTTGCTAGTGAAGTGCCGCATTCTCTCCCCTTGGGTGTGGTGGAGGGACGCGGGCAGACGTCCTTTCTGTGGCCTGTCTCGTTGCAGGTTCGGCAATACGGCATGGTTCTCTTGTAAAGGTAGCACCGCAGAAGAAGGCCGGAAAATTTGAAGTAATATGGTACTGTTTTGCCCAAGAATGTGATCATCAAGGTGGTTCTGTTTCCCAGTCTTCCACATGCTAGCGCCTCGTATCAGGGAGATTCAATGCGTTCAAGTAACATTTCGGGCGTGGTGTCGTGATCGATGTTGTGTATTACCCATTTGCGAGGGTTATCGGGGGAAATTCCGTATGATGCAATATCATATGTTGTTGCATCAATTGTAATTTTTTGCATCTTGCTTAGTGCTGAGGCCGTAGCTTCTGAGGCAATGCTCAGAACAACGATGTTTTGGTCTTCGTCGATGCGTATTTTGAATCCGGTGGAGCCGATTTGTAGCATTGCCTCATTTGTGATGGCGTCTACTAACTTCCCTGGCCTCACCTTGTGGAGCTGCAGGCCGTTCCGTGGACGAACCGCCAACTTGTAATCATCGGTAGGAAGGGGGGGGTGGTTGTCGGGGCTTGCGCATCGCCGGTCGCCTGTGGCGGAGAACGGGCTTCGGTGGCGTTCGGGAAAGTTGGGGCGTGGTCGAGCGTGTCGGCAGCTGACGGCGACGGGCACGACTGGTAACATTGATCCAAGGCTCATTGTCTTCTGCGTCCTCCTCAGCAGCCCGGTGAAGTCCTTGGGATTCGCGAATTTCCATTTTCTCGGCCTCCGCGGCCCCGGTAGACGATTGGTGGGCTTTGTTGGCGTCGGCATTGAGCAGCGCGTTCGCCATCTGCAGTGGTGCGGCGGCCGAAGCCTTTGCTAGGCCTTGCCACTAGCGAAGTGGGTTTAGCGGGGCGGCCCCGCGTCGAAACTTGATGTGGCTGTAAAATGCAAAATATAGAACTTACACCCTCAAGTCTGGCGTTGACGTGCTCTGGCTGACTTCAGGCACACGATGATTACGTAGAATCTGGAACGGAGATGATTTCGCCGAAAATGTAGCTTATGTGCGGAGCAGATGTGGAGCCCATCCGACCCGTCGCCACACTTCGTCGTCTTCCCCCTGCTTACTGGACAGTGAGCCACTGCTTACAGGGGTGAGAGCGATTGCTTTCAAGGGTTATCAGCCATTGCTTAATGTAATTACAGTGCTTCACGTGCCCAAGCTATGAGCTGATTATGAGGCACGCCGTAGTACTTTTTGCCACCTGTAGTTCTTCAATGTGCACCCAAATTTAGGTGAGCGGGTGTATTCGCATTCCGCCACTTTTGAAATGCGGCCGCATTCGCCGTGATTCGGTCCCGCTACGTCGTGCTCACCAAATCAACCCCATAACCAATAAGGCACCATGGTGCTTTATGAACCACTGATGAACACAGTTTTTGACATACTGTTTGCTATTCTGTCGGCAAGATCTGCAGAAAGAATTTTAGCACTATTCACTTCGCTGAGTCCCTGTATCCTTTGTCTTACGGACATATGAGCCATTGCATTCTTTACTTGCTTATGAGGGTATGAGTCATTGCTGATAACAGTAGCTTCTGCTCAAACACACAGGTTCTTCACGAAACCGAAACCACAAACAGCTCCGGAGCAAAAAAAATACACTGATGTTTCGCTTCTCGAACGCGGGGGACGCGCATGCGCATGGGTGCTATAGCTTACACGAAGCTATCAGCGCTCGGTGTGTCTAAACGCCAACACTGCCCGCATCGCATATCCAGTTCAAGACAGGGCTCGCGCGGACAAGCCACACGCAGCAGCCACCGACATAGTGAAGCTCTTCTTTATAAACATTCGCTTATTAACCAAACTAAACAGCATGGATGGTGTCAGCGCCCACAGGCACACATGAACACTTTACACGCAATAACCGCGGAAACTCGCTAAAGAACCGCGGGCCTCGGGAATCGCGGCAGCATTACCGACTGATGTGACGCTTCAATGCAATGTGAGGTGTGACAACACAGCGCGCACAAAGCTATTAGCCGTCGGCCCACCTAGACTGTGCCCCCACAGCACATTGCTTTCAAGATGAAACCTGTGCGAGAGCGCGCGGCCGAAATACAACTAGTGGGTGGACAGTGGGTCTAGTTTCGCTATTAGCAATACTGCATCGCCGAGACACTGGTAGCGAAAGGAAAATTCAGCAACTTCTGCATATGTGGCTTTATCTTTTCAACCTACATAGTAATAATGTGATGTAATTATGTGCGGGAAGATATCTCGCTTTGGGCTATTTTCGTTATCACCGTTCTATATCTTTATTTAGTTACTACACTTGTTGCGCCAAATGGTGGCGCTTTCGCCCTTACCAATTCTGCTCGTCGGCCCCTATTTTGTTCGTCGGCTCCTGCCGCTTTCAAAGCGCGAGAACGATTTTTCAAATGCTCTGCAGTTACAGAATATTTTTTATTTGCCCACGAACAACCCGGCAATGTCGGAAAATTGGAGGAAAGGACACAAGGCGGGCTGCGCGCCTGTTATCTGCGGCAAATACCGGAGCGACACAAGGACGAACTTTTTCCCGTTCCCAATCCAAGGTTTAAACGAATTTATTTCTTCTTTACTCGCCGCCACGAGGAACTCAGGAAGCATACCCTCAAAGCATTTCTGGTTGCGATTCGGGCTTTAAGTGAGACCATTCGTTTCTGCAAATGCCACATAGAGAGCTTGAGTACTCTGGCACAAGTGCTAAACAAGCTTTCGTTTGTCGAGATTAGAATGAAGAGACACCTCGGAGAAACAAGGCACAACATATATATATATATATATATATATATATATATATATATATATATATATATATATATGTATAGTTGTGGCTGAAGAAATCACGCCGGCCACGTTCGTCAAATATAGAAAAATAGTACGATGGAGGGACTCTGAATTAGCACAGTATAATTATGCGACGTAATGGCTGGGGGAAAGAACGCTGTATATATATATATATATATATATATATATATATATATTGTAGCGAGATATAAGCCATTCTTTGTCATCTGTACATGATCATCATCATGTGGGGGCTCATATGGGGTTCTTCTTCATCATCGCTTGTGGGGCTGGCTCTCGAGTGTGATCCGTGCTGTGGGCGTGATCGCTTCGCCGTATCTTCGGGTCGGAATAAACGTAGTGACAACTGCTACGTCACAAGTGGTGGAGTGTGCGTTTCGGTCCTCCGTCCTCTGCCTCCCCGCTCAACCTCCTGGAGCTTCGATCGGGTCGCCGATTGTGCCAGCTGTCCACCACCATGTCGCAGGACGAGCCAACAGGCACTTCTACTTCCACCATCTCGGCCTCGGCTACCCCAGCCTCCCCGTATTGGGTTGTCAGTGGACACCAGCGTGATCCCCATCTGTTTGCTGGACTTCGCGGGGAAGACGTCGAGGATTGGCTGGACGACTACGACCGAGTGAGTTCGGCTAACCGTTGGGACGATGCGTCCAAGCTACGTCACGTCGCCTTTTATCTGACCGGAGTAGCGAAGACTTGGTTTTTCAACCATGAGGTTGATTTCACGAACTGGGGCGCTTTTAAACAGCAGCTCCGCCAAATCTTCGGCACACCGGCTGTTCGTTCCGCCCTCGCAAAAAAGACGCTCGACACTCGCAAGCAACAAACCGGTGAATCTTATACGTCGTACATCGAGGATGTGCTTGCTCTTTGTCGACGTGTGAACCCGGCTATGACCGAATCAGACAGAGTTCGCCACACCCTCAAAGGCATCGGAGCTATTGCTTTCAACGCTTTAGCCATCCAGAACCCCGCTACCGTTGCTGATATCGTCGCTACTTGCCAGCGCCTTGACGAACTCGAATCAGTACGGTTGCAGCCAGACACCACTGCGAACACTACTGCCGACGACCCTACTTTACGAGCAATGATACGCGCAATAATACGAGAAGAGCTCCAGTATCTTGGCTTAGCCGCAGGGCCTATGCCTTGTCATGCCTCCGATACCAATCTGCGAGACGTTATCAAGGAAGAATTGGTGTCCATGGCTGGTGCAGCGTACACGGACCCTCTAACCCCTAGGGCCCCATCCACGTACGCACAAGTAGCCGCAGCTACTCCAGTCATCGTTCCACTGATGCCTCCAAAACCAACACCGGCCCCCATCGCGTCCATGACTACCAGCGCACCTACCCAAACCAGCTATCCGCAGTGGCGTCCTCCTCGTCCCATCTGCTACTACTGCGGCTATCGTGGCCACATAGCACGTTTTTGCCGCAAGCGCCAGCAAGACGAGCGTCGCGGATATGACGTATACGAACGGGATGACTTTTCGCCCGGAGCTACTTTTCAACATGTAGGGAGCTTCCATGACCAACGCCGTCCTTATGGTCCACCGCGCGGACGCTCTCCATCGCCTACTCTAGCATCCGAGACGGCTTACCGTCCTGCGAGACGCCGCTCGCCGTCCCCCCTTCGCCGCTCTACGTCCCCACTGAGACCTGCTTCTCAATTCGCCGATCGTCGTCCGGAAAACTAAAGTATGCAGCTTTTGGAGGAAAAGCTGCATCGAACGACAGGACAGAAATTCCTCCATCGAGTCCGTGCAATGTGATATTGGTTGTCATAGAAGGTGTACAAGTAGAAGCTTTAATAGACACTGGTGCTAGTGTTTCAGTCATTCACTGGGAATTGTGTTCGCGACTTCGGAAAGTTACAACCCCCTATGATGGACCTACGCTACTCGCTGCTCAAGGGGCTGTCATTCGACCTATCGCCATGTGCACAGCTCGTATTTCTATCGATGGACTTCTGCATTACGTACAATTTGCAGTGCTGAGTTCGTGTGCGCAGCAGCTCATATTGGGATGGGATTTTCTTTCTACTGCCTCCGCCTCCATCTGCTGTGGGCAACGCGTTCTCCACATGACCGACACGACATATTCACTTCATGCAGACGACGCACGACTTCACTTTCTTGCTGCAGAAGATACCGCGCTACCTCCTCGCCATCAAAGCATTGTGACTATCACGTCTGATGTGATTGACTGCGGCGACGTGCTCGTATTACCATCTGCACGCTGTCTCGCAAGAGGGATTACCTTTGCATCAGGGCTGGTTAGGTTTGATCATGGCTCTGCGCTTCTCTACGCTACAAACCCGACATCCGAAAAAATTCTCATCCCTAAAGGCACTACATTGGCTTCCGCCACCGAATCGGAGTCTATATCTGTTGTTTCATTTAAACCAGCTTCCTCTGAAGTTCCTTGTACCGGACGGACCGCATCTCCTTCAGCTCTTGCAGCTGCCATCAGTTCCGACCTGACACCTTCGCAGTCACAACAATTGCTTGCTTTGCTCCAGAAACATGAAGCTTCGTTTGACGTGCATTCAGCTTCGTTGGGAAAGACTTCGATTACGACGCATCGGATAGAGACAGATGGTACATCCATCGTGCGCCGTAGACCATATCGCGTATCGCTAGCCGAGAGGAAAGTCATTGACGAGAACGTCGCCGACATGCTCCAACGGAATATAATACGCCCTTCTGCTAGCCCTTGGTCTTCCCCCGTTGTTTTGGTTCGGAAGAAAGACGGCTCTGTTCGATTTTGTGTCGACTACCGAGCACTTAACAAGATCACACGCAAGGATGTATACCCTATGCCGCGAATAGACGATGCCTTGGATTCCCTGCAAGGTGCCGAGTACTTCTCCAGCATCGATCTACGTTCCGGCTACTGGCAGATACCTATGCATGAGGACGATAAAGAGAAAACAGCGTTTTCAACACCAGATGGGCTCTACGAATTTAATGTCATGCCATTCGGCCTCTGCAACGCACCCGCAACGTTCGAGCGCATGATTGACACCGTTCTTCGTGGCCTGAAGTGGAAGACTTGCCTGTGCTATCTGGATGATATTGTTGTTTTCTCGTCAACTTTCTCTCAGCACCTGCAACGTCTGGATGAAGTTCTCACATGCCTTGCCAACGCTGGACTTCAGCTAAACACCAAGAAATGCCATTTTGCGAGCAAGACGATTAAGGTACTCGGTCACATCGTGAGCAAAGATGGCATTCGTCCTGATCCTGACAAGGTTTCGGCAGTTCGGCACTTCCCTCGTCCCGAAAAGACCAAAGATTTGCGCAGTTTCCTAGGCCTCGCCTCCTATTTTCGCCGATTCATACGAGGCTTCGCCTCAATAGCGTCACCTCTGCACAAATTACTGGGTTCTAATGTTCCCTTTGTGTGGTCTCCCGAATGTGAATCTGCGTTCGCCCATCTGAAGCGCGCTCTCACATCGGAACCAGTACTACGCCATTTTGATGAAGCTGCTCCTACCCTCCTGCATACGGATGCTAGTGGTCATGGCATTGGTGGCATTCTCCTACAGCGAGACGACGCTTTAGGGGAGAGGGTCGTCGCATACGCAAGTCGCGTTCTGACAAACGCCGAAAGGAATTACACCATCACAGAGCAGGAATGCCTAGCTATCGTTTGGTCTGTACAGAAGTTTCGACCTTATCTTCACGGCCGCCATTTCACCATCGTTACAGACCATCATGCATTGTGCTGGCTTTCGACGCTGAAAAACTTGTCTGGACGGCTTGGTCGGTGGATCCTTCGTCTACAGGAATACGACTTTACTATTACCTACAAGTGCGGAAAAAAACACCAGGATGCAGACGCGCTTTCTCGCTGTCCGCTTCCTACGACACCATGCAATGGACCTCCAACTACCATCCGTGACAAGCTTTCGCATGACCCCTCTTCACATGCTTTCTTGTTGGCCACTGTAGACGAGATGCCTAAACACGACAACGTATTCTTCCAATCTCATCAATTGGCGGACTCTTACTGTCGGCGCATCATAGACCGCCTTCAAGGAGCTTCGCGCCCACCTAACGCCCGCCTTCGTCGACAGCTGACGCAATTTAAGATTGACAACCGCGTCCTGTACCGTCATGTCTATCACCCTGACGGTCAGCGCTGGGTTCCTGTCCTGCCACGCTCTCTACGTGCTCATGTCCTGCAGGCTTCTCACGACGACATGACTGCTGGTCACCTTGGTTTCCAGAAAAGCTATGACCGCATCAAAGGTCGCTTCTACTGGCCTGGATTGTCCGCCAGTGAAGCGAGGTATGTCGCTTCCTGCGCCCTATGTCAGCGTCGAAAGCTCCCTACATCAGCTCCAAGCGGACAACTTCAACCGGTTCCTTGTCCGTCGCAACCATTTGACATCGTTGGCATTGACCTGTATGGTCCTCTTCCTGTGACTCCCACCGGTAAACGATGGATTGTGACAGCCGTTGATCACTTGACACGCTACGCCGAAACAACTTGTGTGAGCTCTGCCTCAGCCTCTGAAGTTGCTGCATTCATACTTCAATCCTTAATACTGCGCCACGGTGCTCCTCGCGTCCTCCTGAGCGACCGTGGAAAAGCATTCCTCTCGCAACTAATAGACGAAGTACTCAGAGCCTCCGGAACCACCCACAAGACTACCTCCAGTTACCATCCGCAAACTAACGGCCTCACAGAGCGATTTCATCGCACGCTGTCAGACATGCTAGCCATGTACATCGAACCGGATCACAGAAACTGGGACGCAATTTTGCCATTCGTGACTTTTGCGTATAATACCGCCGTTCAACGCACGACCGGTTACTCGCCATTCTACCTTGTCTATGGTCGTTCGCCCAGTTCCTGTCTTGACGCATCTTTCTTCGCGCCAACTGTCAATCAATGTCCATCCTCCTGTGAAGAATATGTGTCCCGCATTCTGCGTTGTCGCCAGCTCGCTCGCATCAACACCGAAGCACAGCAACAGGACCGCAAGCAGCATTACGACGCCTCTCATCGCGTCGTGTGCTTCCGCCCTGGCGACGAAGTGCAACTCCGGACACCAGTTCGTACTCCTGGCTTGTGTGACAAGTTTCAACTTCGGTTCATCGGCCCCTACAAAGTCTTGGAGCAGACTTCCCCGGTTAACTATCGCGTGGTACCAGTTATTGTTCCAAGTGACCGCCGCTGCCGCGCTGCTGAGGTTGTCCACGTGTCCCGTATGAAGCCTTTCACGAGGCGTTCGCCGCCCCTTTGAATTGCGGCCAGGATGGCCGCTCTCACGCGAGGGGACATTAGTGTAGCGAGATATAAGCTATTCTTTGTCATCTGTACATGATCATCATCATGTGGGGCTCATATGGGGTTCTTCTTCATCATCGCTTGTGGGGCTGGCTCTCGAGTGTGATCCGTGCTGTGGGCGTGATCGCTTCGCCGTATCTTCGGGTCGGAATAAACGTAGTGACAACTGCTACGTCACAATATATATATATATATATATATATATATATATATATATATATATATATATATAAATTGATCACTGGCCCAATCTCGCCAAACCATGTGTTCTCCACGATTTTGCTATACGTACGACCACTAAGGATATTGAAGCTTTCCGTGAATGTATTCCAACGATACCGCATTTGCAACGGCTTCAAAGTTTTGCTCGGAAGGAAAGCATTGATCGCTATTGCTTCTGAATGTATTGCTATACGACGTTACCATGGAAGTTCCCCCCACATTTATTATTCAGCACTCATCGGCATAATAACTAAACACCAACAATGGAGTCACGCGCTTCCAGGAAAACCCAGAGAGATGGTGCTCCTAAATGTAACCTTTATTATAAATTTTAAATTCTTGAAGGTGACGATGGAAACTCGCTCACACAACGCAAGCATGATGAATAGCGGCAGCCGCGGCAAACGAAGGCATCGTGCTGCCGCTGCTTCAAACGGTTCTCTGAAATTCGACATTACGCTGCCTCGACGAGTAGGTGCGGAACATAGTGGGAAACATAGCGCACACGAACCGCAATCCACCTTGGTTAGCGCAGCCTATGTTCTCGTGGTCGATAACGTCCAAGTAAGCGCAATCAGTTATGCGATGCGCAAGAACGGCCGGAGTAGGGGTGGAGGCGCCCGCGTACTAGCCTCCACTGCCACCTCTGCCCCCTTCACTAAGAGCAACAGGGCGGTGGACTTTTACGACGCCCCATCGGTGACCTTCATGCGGACGCGTGAGACCCTTCCCTATATATGTTCGACCACCTGGACGGCGTGTTACAGCAACGAATGTGTATCTCGAAGTGCACAAACTGCTGATGGTAGTTTCCCCTGTCTTTGCAGTGGAATGTGCTCAGGCACCTCTCTCTTCAATGGTCACGCTGTTGGCTACATTCGTGTATGCAACATGTTCTACCATGTCCGGCGACAACTTTTTTGCTCGAGGATGGATATATCTGCAAGACGGTATCTCTTTTCTGGGTAGTCATGTCAAGCTCGTGAAGAACCATATTTATTTTGATGAAATTTTAAGGTCAACTGATACATTCCACAAACCATTTTGTTTTGATGGCATTGCCCTGCGGGTCTCTACGCATCTCCACTGCTCAACTGCTGTTAAATTTATTCAGCATGTCATGCCATCTCCCGAGCTATCACGATGAGTTTTGATACCTAAAACACTGACTACCTGCTGAAATGCTTCATTTTTCAGCTTAATAGCTGAAATCAGCTGGATAGCTTGATTTCAGCGTGATAGTATTCCACTTGTTATCTGGAAATATGGATGTCCTGTTTATCAAATACTTCCCGGCCCAGCAGCCTGGGAGGAACAGCGACTCGAACGCGGGGAAATTCTCGCGGTCTCCCGAGGCATCCCGAGAGAGGGCGAGAACTCTCGCCTGCCCGCCGCTCTCCGCGACCGCGAACGCGCGGTGGTGTGGCCTTCGGAACGTCGCATTCCGTGCGCTTGTTTCCTCAAGTGAGGATGCACCTCAATGCATTTGTAGCAGAGCTTGCACGTTTGACACTGTAGGCGCTCTGTTTTCAAACGCATCAGAGCACAGAATACGTGATTGCAATACCGCCATCCGGAAACATACATATTGTCACGTAGTGGTGACGGCAGTCGCAGGCATGGAGAGGACGGACAAAAGTTTGTCGAAAGAAGACTGTTTATTGGGCTGACTTGCGCCCACAATGCCCTGAATTAACCGGCGACGGCGAGGCGACCAGCGTGCTCGGCGGTCGTCGAACAGAATGCCCGCCGCTGTCCTCTGGGTTCAATTTAAAGCGCGTCTTGGCGCGTCTCAACTGGGCGCGTCTTGCGTCGCATGGCGGCAGCGCGTCTTGCGTTGCGTGGCGCGTCTCAACTGGGCGCGTCTTGCGTCGCATGGCGGCAGCGCGTCTTGCGTTGCGTGGCGCGTCTCAACTGGGCGCGTCTTGCGTCGCATGGCGGCAGCGCGTCTTGCGTTGCGTGGCGCGTCTCAACTGGGCGCGCCTTGCGTCGCATGGTGGCAGCGCGTCTTGCTTGCAAGCACTGCATAGATTCGTGGCATATTAGAGGCTAACGTCCTCTAATTGAATGCTTATGAAATGCTTTAAGAAGATAAACATTTCAGAACTGTCGACATTTGAAGTTTGCCTATGACTTGTACTTGGAAGCCGAAATAACATGCAGTAATTGTAAAGGTCGTCGACGTAAAAAGTGGGATAACTATTACTGAGTACAATGTCTGCTTAACAGGCCTTAATGTCAGTGTGCAAAGTCAACCCATGACATTAGAAGAGACGAAATACCAATCTCGAAACCTGTGGCACATAGAGATTTAGGTGCCTACTTCGCACGTTATACATACTGTGACCGTTCGTGTTGCACGTGCTGTTTGATATATTTCAGGCATATTCGAGCATATTACGGCCAACTAACAATAATTACATTGAAAAATAGTATACACCTAATGATGGAAACATTATTTTTTGCACTCGCTAACAGCTGGAGGTAAGAATATTGGTGCGCAGAAAGAAACAAAAAGGTCATAAGGTAAGATATCCTAAAGTGTTCCAGAATAAAGAATATTTCAATGGAAAAGAAGGAAATTAGCTACACATTTACATAATGTGCAACAGAGCAGCATTAAGACAAAACTGAGGGACAGAATACATATACCTTAGGAGTGAGACACAAGGATGACTACAAGGAGCACCGCTGAAAAGAGAAGGTAACGTGTTTTCAAAGATGTCCAGACGAAGAAGCGGCTATTACGCGAGCTTTGTATTCGATGAATAGTTGAATGTGGGGAGAAAAAGGGCCAGAAAGCTCAAATGTATATGTTTCCTGGTATTCTTCTGCTTCCTGGTATGCCTCAGCTTCGGCTGCGATGTTCTGCTAGGTGGAATCACCCTCTGCGTTATGAGTTCTTTTTTCGCATTTAAATTAATGTGGATGCCTTTCACAGATAAATACTTCAAGCCACGGGGAACGCGTGAGCTTCGAGAAGTTGACAGACGCCCACAGCTGGACCCACTTGCTTTAATTTGTGTTTAACGTTAACGTTAACGTGTTTAACGTTAACGTTTAACGTTTAACGTTAACGTGTTTAACGTTAACGTGTGTTTAACGTTTGCGTAACAGAGCGGTGCTGGCAGCCGTCTGTGCGACTGCTAACCGTATTGTTGCACCTATGCAGGCATTTTGACGCGGTTCCATCGAGCGGCGCAGGACCATCTTACCCAACGCAGCACCAACGATACATTCCGGAGCGTGGCCGCAGAGTGATCTGTGCAAGCAATCAACCAGGAAATTCGCGCCTGCGCGGAAGGCTTTCGACGCCCCTCAAGCTACCCGATAAAAGGAGCCAGCGACAGCCACGGACACATCAGAGCGGTGCTGGCAGCCGTCTGTGCGACTGCTAACCGTATTGTTGCACCTATGCAGGTGGGCACACACACATTCGTGTGAAAGTTTATTTCCTTGTATTTTACGGTTGCTGCACTGCTCTGGGTACCTCTTGTTGTCTGTGACGCATTTGTGGAAAATTTGTTAAAATGGGGGACGACGAGGCTACACAACTTGACAATTTTGCCAAGACACTCGCAGACGAGGCTCCCAAAAGCATTAAAGAAGTTACTAAGGTTCTGATAGACATGACTTCGAAATTTATGGAGGCCATGACTGAAATTAAGGTTACCGTAAACAAGTTGAACTGATCTAGCGACGCTGTACAGACTGAAATAGCAGCAGTGAAAGAATCAATGGGTTTCATGAACACTGCCTTTGAGGGCTTCAGAACAGAAGTTAAAACGATGAGGCTTGAACTCGCAGAAGTAAAGAAGAACAATCTGGAAATTCAGCAAGAAAATAAGAAGCTGTCGAATGATGTGAAGGAATTAAAAACACAATTGGTTGAACTGAAGCAATACAGCAGAAGGAATAACATCGAATTGAAAGGTATCCCTGAATCTGATAACGAGAACCTCAGTAGCATGATGACACAGATAACTTCTTACCTACAAGTTAAGCTTTCTCCTGAGGAAATCGACGCTGTACATCGTGTTCCAACCAAGTCGAAGGGACCTTCTAATGTAATTGTGAAGTTTAAGTCAAGGTCCCCACGTGACAAAATATTGCAAGCTGCGAAAAAGAACAGGCTAAATACTTCCGTGCTTGGCTTCCCAGAGAACGATCCCGTTTTTGTCAACGAACATTTGTGTCCAGAAAAAAAGGTTTTGCTCGGCAAAGCTATTGGCATAAAGCGTGACAGAGGCTGGAAGTTCGCATGGGTCTCTGAAGGCAAAATCTTGATGAGAAAAACGGAAAGCTCGAGAGTAATGCACATAACCTGTGAAGATGACCTGGGAAAAATTGTTTGATTACCAATGCTCTTGTGTTTTAGTACTTGTATACTCTTACAATGTCTTTGGCCGTAGATGAAGATGACCTGTTAAGCAGCGACAAAAACACATCAATATTTTACTCTAATATCCGCAGTGTGAGGAAGAACCTGAACCTTCTAGTGGCTTCCTTGACAAGATATTCCCAATCTTTTGATATTGTAGCGCTTACAGAAACCTGGCTGCAAAAAGATGAGAAAGTTATGCTTCCTGGCTATGTTATGATATCTCATCCGAGAGAATAAAAAAACCGTGGTGGTGGGGTTGCCTTTTTTCTCAAAAATGGTCTACCTTTCTCGTCTTTGGCGCCAGTCACCCTCAGTCATGCAGACATAGAAACACTGTTCATAAAACTGCCCCATTCATTCACTATTGGAGTTATTTACCGTCCACCAAACTCGCGCCTTTCCTCTTTTCTTGATAAACTGGAAGGAATTCTTGAAACGCTACACTCGGAACGCATAATTATTGTTGGCGATTTTAACATCGATACAAGTGCTGAATGCCACAAAGACTACATGAACCTGTTAACATCGTACAATTTCCGAAATATGATTAATACACCGACGCGTGTAACTACCTCTTCTTCATCTATTATTGATCATGCATTAACAAACATACCGACTGGGATACGCGCTGGGCTTTACAGCGAACCCATCTCCGATCACCTCCCACTTTTTGTTGCTGCTGACATTGATATAAAACCAGAGCGCGAGATCAAGAAGTATGTTTCTAAAATAGATTATGCCCTACTACGAGAAAATCTATTGGCCATTGACCCCAGTGTAATATACCATGATGACGTCGATACAGAGTTTAGTAACCTAATAGACACGCTTTCGCAAATGGTTACTACCTGCAGCAGAAATATTAGTGTTCGCTCTTACGAAGCACCACTATGCCCTTGGATGACTGAGCCAATCCTCGCCGTTCTAAAAGAGAAGGATTCATGGTACCGTAAGTGGAAGCAACACAAGGATAATGTTTACTATTCCAAACAATTTAAGAACCTGCGCAATAGATCCGTGTCGATGATGAGGGCACGAAAAAAAGCGTATTACATGCGTCTCGTTGAACAGGCTTCTGGCAATTCACAAAAGGTCTGGAAAATAATAAATGAAGTTGCTGGCAAAGCCAGTTTGCGCCGTGTTCTCCCGGAAGAAATAGATCGCAATACTACAGAAAGATTTAATTCCTTTTTCACCAATATCGGCCCATCATTGGCTGCTCAACTCCCAGAATCACAACAAAATGCTGCATCCAATACAGTTCTCAATACTTTTGTAATGTTTGAAATCGAACCCCATGAAATTTCATCCATTATTCTCAGCTTACCAGGCAATAAATCTGCCGGACTGGACGGAATTTACCCACGCATACTTAAGGAAAACACTGATATCTTGGTACCCATCTTATGCAAACTTTTTAATCATTCATTAAAATGTGCAAAGTACCCCTCTGCACTAAAGATTGCCAAAGTTGTCCCGGTATACAAAGATGGAGACCGATCCAACCCGTCAAGCTACAGACCCATTTCTGTCCTAAGTGTTATTAATAATATTTACGAAAAGATTTTATCCAATAATATTTGCAAATTCTTAGAAAAATATAACCTACTCTGTCAACAGCAACATGGATTTCGAAAACATCATTCAACGGCAACTGCAGTCCTAAGCCTAACTCAATTAATTAATACAGCATTACATGAAAACAAACTGGCCGCTGTTGTATTTGTTGATTTAAAGAAAGCGTTTGATACCGTGGATCACGCTATTATGCTCAACAAATTAAACCGCTATGGATTTCGCGGTGAAGCCTACAGCTTACTCTCCAGCTACATCGAAAACCGTCAACAAGCTGTAGTTATCAATAACATCATATCATCACTTAAATATTTACAGACCGGGGTTCCTCAAGGATCCGTTTTAGGGCCCATGTTATTTTCATTATACTTGAATGATTTGCCGAAGGTCCTAAGTTGCTGTGATATTTTAATGTATGCTGATGACACTGCGATCATTGTAACCGCAGACAACCATGAGGATCTAGAAGCAAAGACAAACGCTGAATTGAAAAAAATTACAAGCTGGTTTTCTACTAACAAGCTTACGATTAATTCAAGCAAAACCAAATATACGGTATTTAGCTCACGAGCAAAAGTCATTGACAGCTTCCAAATCAACATTTTCATTAACGACCACTCACTAGAGGGAACACGGTCATTTAAGTATCTTGGTGTCATTCTAGATGAACATCTTCACTGGAAAAAGCAGATTAGCGCCATCTGTTCAAAGTTGGCTTCTGGCTGTTATGCCTTATTACAGGCCCGCGATTGTTTTAACACACATACACTGCGTACCCTTTATTTTGCCCTTATTAACAGTCATCTAACATACTGTGTAGAATCATGGGGTTTAACATACAACACTTACCTTGATCCTATCCGGCGATTACAAAAACGGGCCATCCGAATTATAACACAAAGCAAGTATACTGAACCAAGTAAACCAATTTTCCAGTTATTAAATATCCTTCCTTTTGATCTTTTGCGGTCTTTAAAGATAGCGCTGTGTGTAAATAACATAGTAAAATATAACCAACCTTTCAATGCCTCCCTGTTTCGCTGTCCTTCTCGACTGACGAGAAACCTCACACATAGTAACTTTAATCTGCCACCGAATAATAACATCTACAGTGAAAGATTGGTGCAGTTTTCAGGAGCCACTGTTTGGAATGCTTTACCCCCAGAAATAAAACAGTCCCACGAAACAAATAAAGCATTAAGAACATACTTTTTGAGCCTTATTTGATCTATGTGACAGTCGTTCGCGGTTTGTGTTTGTTGTACAGTGTTCATTACAGATCTTTATTCATTCTCCTGTAAAATGCATATTATATATATATCATTGTATAGTGTACTTTGGTCTTTCGCCGTGATTTTGGGCTTTCTATTTTACACAAGTGTTGTGTCATTGCCATAGTGTATTTTTGTTTCTGAACCCCACACTAGCCTCTCGCTATGGGTTCAGTCAGTGTCTGATAAGTTGTATGGCAAGAATAGAAATAAAAAGAAAATGAAAATGAAAAAAAAATCATCATCATCATCATCATCATCACCATCATCATCATCATCAGCCTGGTTACGCCCACTGCAGGGCAAAGGCCTCTCCCATACTTCTCCAACAACCCCGGTCGTGTACTAATTGTGGCCATGGCATGCCTGCAAACTTCTTAATCTCATCCGCCCACCTAACTTTCTGCCGACCCCTGCTACGCTTCCCTTCCCTTGGGATCCAGTACGTAACCTTTAATGACCATCGGTTATCTTCCCTCCTCATTACATGTCCTGCCCATGCCCATTTCTTTTTCTCGATTTCAACTAAGATGTCATTAACTCGCGTTTGTTCCCTCACCCAATCTGCTCTTTTCTTCTCCCTTACCGTTACACCTATCATTCTTCTTTCCATAGCTCGTTGCGTCGTCCTCAATTTGAGTAGAACCCTTTTCGTAAACCTCCAGGTTTCTGCCCCGTAGGTGAGTACTGGTAAGACACAGCTATTATATACTTTTCTCTTGAGGGATAATGGCAACCTGCTGTTCATGATCTGAGAATGCCTGCCAAATGCACCCCAGCCCATTCTTATTCTTCTGAATATTTCCGTCTCATGATCCGGATCCGCCGTCACTACCTGCCCTAAGCAGACATATTCCCTTACGACTTCCAGTGCCTCGCCGCCTATTGTAAATTGCTGTTCTCTTCCGAGACTGTTAAGCATTACTTTAGTTTTCTGCAGATTAATTTTTAGACCCACTCTTCTGCTTTGCCTCCCCAGGTCAGTGAGCATGCATTGTAATTGGACACCTGAGTTACTAAGCAAGGCAATATCATCAGCGAATCGCAAGTTACTAAGGCATTCTCCATTAACTTTTATCCCCAATTCTTCCCAATCCAGGTCTCTGAATACCTCCTGTAAACACGCTGTGAATAGCATTGGAGATATCGTATCTCCCTGCCTGACGCCTTCCTTTATTGGGATTTTGCTGCTTGCTTTATGGAGGACTACGGTGGCTGTGGAGCCGCTATAGATATCTTTCAGTATTTTTACATACGGCTCGTCTACACCCTGATTCCGTTGTGCCTCCATGACTGCTGAAGTTTCGACAGAATCAAACGCTTTCTCGTAATCAATGAAAGCTATATATAAGGGTTGGTTATATTCCGCACATTTCTCTACTACATGATTGATAGTGTGAATATGATCTATTGTTGAGTAGCCTTTACGGAATCCTGCCTGGTCCTTTACTTGACAGAAGTCTAAGGTGCTCCTGATTCCATTTGCGATTACCTTGGTAAGTAGTTTGTACGCAACGGACAGTAAGCTGAGCGGTATATAATTTTTCAAGTCTTTGGCGTCCCCTTTTTTATGGATTAGGATTATGTTAGCGTTCTTCCAAGATTCCGGTACACTCGAGGTCATGAGGCATTGCGTATACAGGGTGGCCAGTTTCTCTAGAACAATCTGTCCACCATCCTTCAACAAATCTGCTGTTACCTGATCCTCCCCAGCTGCCTTCCTCCTTTGCATATCTCCCAAGGCTTTCTTTACTTCTTCCGGCGTTACCTTTGGGATTTCGAATTCCTGTAGACTATTGTCTTTTTTGCGTGTATGTGTGTGTTTATTTTACTTATTTGTATTTGCTTTAGCGAACGAAAAAAATTGGGCGTATTAGGACAACTCAATTTATCTGTAGATTTCAAGGTATATGGTTTGGTATTTGTATTGTATTGTCATTCCTGCGGCCACGACGAAGAATTGATGAAGGCGCGTTGCCGCTCTGTCGAATACAATCTAATGCTCCTGTTTCATTAACTTTAGAAACGGAGAGACTGCTGCCTTGCGTGCTTTCCTATGGTTACTTAATGTGAAGAGAAGCCTCCGGCAGATTGGACGACCTCGGCAATATGGCGCGGCAGCTAGTTGTAGAGTCCGCCGATGAAGTGGTGCCAATTTCCAGGGTCTGCCATTGTTCTACCATCGCACTCCACAATTCGTCAACACATGCCTGATGCAGCTGCATTTCGCAGGTTGAATTCCATTATGCCCCAAATATCTCCCATTGTATTAATGTCTGCTCCTAATGGCGTCAAATCTAGTGCCGTAGTGCCGAGTTCTTCCACATGTGGTCGCACGGCGCAGGACATACGGATGGGCGACAAGTAATGCTTAAGCCAATAGTAGCCGGCTGGAAAAGGACCGTGTACAGCACCGGGAATGATTGATTATTTCTATGCAGGCTTCACAGCATGTTCCTCCTTCAATCCTACGGAGAGAACCAAAGCCATCCTTGGTTATCACGCCCCAAACATTCATCATTTTGCGCTCACTGGCCCTCACTTGCTGAACGTGGAGGGGGTCGTACCTAAAAAGATCAAAGCGATTACTTATATAAACCTTGCGTCGTTTTTCAACGTATGTTTGTGAGCATGATTTCCTTAAGAAGACTAACAATAATGATAGAGTAAGGACGAAGAAACGTGCAGAATTAGGCCTAATAAGGTTACAAGGTAATATGAACCTCACCTCATGAGGTACAGTCGGACGACGTGCTGCTTTTGGCGCCATTGGGTGCGAAACGTTGACTCATTAGTAAACACAACGTTTTTTTGGAGCGTGACAAAAGCCCGCGAATGCACGCAAAGTGCCTCGATCAGTCGGTCGGTCGCGGCCGGTCGTGCGGCAATTCTTCGTGCATTTCAGGGCTTCTCCTGCTCAGAAAAACATTTTTATGTAGCACGTATTGAGCAACAGAAAGCTGTATTGGGAGTTTTTCATGTGCTAAGCCACCGCCTTGGCTTAGCATAGTCCTTCCTGTTCTCATTCAAAGCTTTCGAGAGCGTTCGCCTGACGAGAAGTTGTCAGAATATTTCCCTATAGCATGCACATTTATTCCCAAGCGGCACGAAGGTAGTCATATTATAACCGCACGCATAGGAAGTGGAAATACAAAGGTTACATACAGGCGCAGAACATGTCAACTGTGGCCATCTAGGTCATAAAATAATAATTAGTCGCAATTTTGATGAATACTGTCATCTTGAGTGTGCCAATAACGCATTTTTGCTCATGACTACTATACTCGCCTGATTGGTATAAAGGTCTTCCTGGGGCCGCAACATTTATACGGGGACGGATTACCAGCGAAGCTGTTAGGGTACATACATGGGCTCCATACATGGCCAGCATACATTGTGAAATCACCCATTTGCTTAATATTGCCATACACTACACTGTCACCAGCGCCGCCATGGTAACCTACCCTCCAGTGCACATGCGGCAACCACTGCTGCCGCCGCGCGGTGCATCCGGTGGGTATAACGTTATAACTACATTAGACGAGCAACTCGCACAGGCACCGTCGCCACCCTCTTTCCCCATATATTCGTCAAACGGGAGTTAACTCAAATAAAGGGCACGAATGCCATCTTCCTACACTAAATTCACTTTCTAATGTATACTTAGTGTGTCTCATAAATCAGCCAAATTCATGGGGTTGTACTTGGACCCAAGATACTAAACATGATTTTGGAAGTTGGCAGAGTGCTTCTAGTCTGCTTCGCCTCCACCGTGGCTCGGCTCAGTATTGCACAATCTCCGGGATCGGCCCACCCATTCCTGTCCACGCGCCGTACTACGGGCCTAAGCTGGCCAGGGTACAGAGGGTCCAGAAGTACCTTCTACTGCGTAAACTTGATTACATCACAAACTAAAAGCGTGACCAATATTTTGATCGAATCATGACAACCTGAGTTCGTGGATCCATGATATCACTGAATGAGACTATTAATGTTAGAGGGCAAATATTTTCAAGAACGCATTTGGGAGCTTTAGTGACTCCGTATTTGTTTTTAGTACTTACTTTGACGATTCGGTATCACTGCGTGTTTAAAATACTAATAGAATAGAGTAGGAATACATACTCTGTTTCGATATATGTAAGCTTCGCTCGTTGCCGTAAACTTTACTGCATGTTCCTGTTGCAGATTTTTACCATATCTTAGTAACTTTACTGCCGAAACAAATATTTCACCACATAACTACTGGTTCAACAAGGCTCAATATTTACGCCAAGAAGGTACGTACCTCGTGCACACACCTTAACCTCTCCAAGCTTCCCACGTACGTTCCAAGCTATACAGTGTTCCTGAGAAACTAATAATCATCATACCTGCTCCAACTTTTAAATCAGAAGGCTCAGGGTTAACGCACGACATAATTAGATTCCTCTCAAAACAAGAAATACAACTTCACCTACCAAACCCGATAGGAATGTAGCATTTCACGAGTCTTCATCATCGGAAAATGAAAAGAAAAAGGGAACCCCACCAATTAGTGAAACTGTGCGACCCGTTGGTATAGCCCTTGTCCTGACAGCTCAGAGGCTGTTTGGGTAACACAAAGTAAGCAAAAAGCAAAGCATACAGGTGACACCTTGCACAGCCCCTCCACATATACACCGAAGTACAAACGTCTAGACACTGTATTTTGAGTTGTTAAATGTCAATACGTGAATCGTACACGTCAAACTTTGCTCACATGTGATCGCTGCTGTGACCTTTTCTCCAAGCGACCTTAAAATGGCGTTAATTGTCTTTATCACCGGACTCCAGGAACGTATGAATATAATGGCAAAATTAAAGTTAGCGGCTCT
>NW_027225736.1:0-85536 GCF_038994185.2 Dermacentor albipictus | reverse complement strand
GTTTGCGTGTGTGCGTCGGAGAAAGAATAACGAGCCAGTCCTCTTGCCCTACGAGCTGAGCGCCCGTCGTGTCCCTCGTCTAGCCTGCGGTTGTTGCAAGCCACCACCGTGCGATTCACAATTGTGTAACTCTTTTGAGCGACGCAAATGAATGCTAAGGTGAGATTAGCTAGTTAACTTTCGCTAGAACCGAGCTCACTGCGTTGTATTCAAACGGACGAGGGTGCGCGCGGTGGACACCGAGGCGCGTGCTGTTTTCATTGATGCTGTTGTTTGTGATACTTGTGTACAGGGTCACAGTGGGATTTCTTATTAGCGCGCTATAGGTGATAAGCAGTTGGTTCGATGCCTACGTGGCTCTTCTTGCAAGCCAATGCACTCCTTAGTTGACCAGAACAAGCGGAAAATAAAATAGAGGAGCAGAGCGGCGAAGTGTGCTTACTGAGACAGAAATATGCTTGCACAGTGCAGACTCACTTTCTCTCGTTATTTCTATACGACTGGCTCTTTCGTCATGCGTGCGTGTAGGTGATGCTGGGCGACCCTTGTTCGCGCCATATACTTAGATCGGTCAGGAAGCGGGCGCTGGACATGCGCTGTATTTAAAGAAAACAAAACTTTTTCGAGCGACGTATCCGTGCATGCCACACGCCGCGCGAGCTGGGGAAAAAGAGAGAGAGGGATGGGCGATTTGAGCGGTGCATCACGTATTTGTCGAACTCTTCGCCGCCAGAGGGAGCCGCCTGTCCTACATACGAACATTTGTCCTTGTGGCAGCTTATGTCCGGCGTATTACGCGCTGTAAGGCGGTTGCGTAATGGCATGGACGCGCCAAAGTGCACAAGACTACCTCTTGCCGCTGCATCCCTGGAATTTCGTGTATGTGCAAGCTGCTGTACAGAAAGATTCCGAATTCGAACCGGCTCCCTCACTCGTGGCACATGTATTGGCACGCGAAGGTAAGAGAAACTGACACACGCCGGCCGTCGTCATTGCACGGATTTCGCATTCGTGTTGCGCTTAATGAAAGCCAAGCTCGCGCCTATTATTTTACATTTGTCCCACGAAGCCGCCGGGAAATAGCAACGTGAGGTGATGGCCAAACAAGTCAACAAATGGGGAAGGAACAGTCAGAGAAAATGTACGGGCCCCTTGCTTTGAAGAAGCGTGGCACCATTGGTTTATTTCTTTTCGCTTGTCTATGTTTGGATTACTACTGCGAAGTCACTGGCATGTGCGTGCAAAGGGCATAGCCGAGGACCAAGCAAGGCGTACACAGTGATGTGTACGCCTCTCATGACAACAACGGGTTGTCATGAGAGAACTACTGCAGCCATGTAAACAAGGTTCTTGTTGCATGTGAGAAAGAAATGTCTGGTGGTGCTGTGACGTTCCTTTTTTCTTTTTTTTTTTCCTTCCATAATGCTCGAGTACTGGCAGGTTAAGAGGTACAAAGTTTCATATCTCAACAATACAAAGCGGTACCGCGATCGTGTGAGCTGCACACAACTACTCACGGAAGTTTTGTCTAAAAATTTTTATCCCACCGAAAACGCCTGTAACGTCTACGAAGGTATTGTAAAAGCCATACTCACACATGACTGGTATATCTCATCGAGGCGTGTAAATTGTGTTCCCTTTATACATATCGCCTTGTGCAATTAACAGAATTTCCAAATCCAGTTCCATCGCTGTGTGACGGAGCCTTCAAGCGCACAGTGGAACTGTTTTTTCTCTCTTCCATTTCACAGTTTTCCACACTCACTGAGAAAATAAAAAAAAAAGAATATTAAGAAAGAGGCAGAGCTCGGCATCAGTTGAAAATTGCACTGTTGCAGGCGCGGCCTTTGAACATCTTCGTTTACACGCAATTAGGCGCACCAAATTCGGTGCATTAGTTGGCGAGGAAATACATTTCTCCCGGCGGCTGCCGAGCTGGAGCTTCGCTATAAGATGACAACAACGCCGTCGATCCTGTGGCGAAGTTGCGTGCGTGAATGAAATCGAAAAAGCTAGCTGACGAAATGTAGGCACTGTATAGAGCAAAGTGTTGCGTTTCATGAGTGTTTGTCAAAACATGGGTGTCCCTTGCAAGTGCGAAAACTGTGTGCCGAATGCGTGGCACGGGGAAGCCGCGCTTGGGATCGCGCCTGCGAAGCGTTGGTTGATGCTACCTTGACATATTGTTTAAGGACCCTTCATACACACGGAAGTACCGCTTGCCTGTCCATAGTTTTGAGGCCCCAATTAGTTGCCCCATGTCTCCTAACGCGCGTTCAACACCTGTCAATATTGTATTCCAAATTCGCTCTTAGAGCGGAAGTACATCGTTTTCCCTGCAACTCTCAAGTGGTGCTGGTAGTCCGTACGTGAGTTTGTCGTTAATCTTGCGAGGCGCATGCGTTCTTCTATGCGTGGACGGCAAAGTGCGGTACTGGCATGTCTGCACATGCGAGACGGTTTGCCTCCGAGTGCGGCCAAAACACGACGTTGTTGCCCCTCGAGAAGGCACCGTGGCGCGCACTTGTAGTTCGTGAAACGAGCATCAGCATGATCAAATCAAGGCAGTGGACAAGCAGTAATGTACCCTAAACCTGCCACCCATCTCCGTCGCGCGGAGATCGCGATAACAGCTCCGATGGCGTTGGGCGTGGAGCGCTAACCACTGTCGAGATCAGTGGTGTGGTCTCACACTCGGCACTGGCAATTCGCGACGCGCGGCGGTATAAGCGAGATTGTGGTGTTGGCTGAAACGGAAAGAGAACAGCGCGGCATGCTGTCGTGTTTAAACTCAATTAAACCGCCTGCGAATGTGCTTTCCTTAGCCGCGAACAGGGCGGCCGCGCGAAAACGTGCCTCCTCCAGCATCCTGGCGAACGGCGGCGGCGTGCGCACCGCCCGAGACGGCTGCGCTGGCGCTGGCCAATCGGCGGGTGACTTGGAGAGGAGAAGAGTAGTGCGGCGAAGCACGACGCGCGCGGCGCAGGGGTCATTTTCACTCCGGCAGTCGACGACTTCGGACGCTCGCTCCGTTCGCCATGGCCAGGACCAAGCAAACCGCCCGTAAGAGCACCGGTGGGAAGGCTCCGCGTAAGCAGCTTGCTACCAAGGCTGCTCGCAAGAGTGCACCTGCCACAGGAGGGGTTAAGAAACCGCATCGCTACAGGCCTGGGACCGTGGCCCTTCGTGAAATTCGCCGCTACCAGAAGTCGACCGAACTTCTCATCCGCAAGCTGCCGTTCCAGCGCTTGGTGAGGGAAATCGCTCAGGATTTCAAGACCGACCTCCGATTCCAGAGTTCGGCTGTGATGGCCCTTCAGGAGGCCAGCGAGGCCTACCTGGTCGGTCTCTTCGAGGACACCAACCTGTGCGCCATCCACGCCAAGCGCGTTACCATCATGCCGAAGGACATCCAGCTGGCCCGGCGCATCCGTGGCGAGCGCGCCTAAGTTCGGCCGCTGTCTGCGCCGCAGCCTCGGTCGGTCAGGCAAGCAACACAAAACGGTCCTTCTCAGGACCACCTACATGTTTGCTTCGGCCACGGGAGCACGCGAGACCACGTACTCCAACCGTACCCTCTCGGTCTGTCTGTTCTGTTGTTGTTTTTTTATTATTAATATTTGTGCGTGTGTGTCTGTGGTGGCTGCCGGTGCGAGGTGTTGCCTCGTTTGGTATGCATATGGTAAGTATTGCGCGCGCTCGAGCACGAACAAGAAGAGAGAGGAAAATAAAAAAAAGAAACAAAATGCGCGTTCGTTGCGAAACGGTTCGCGCATTCATGCGAAGAAGCCGCGCCCCAAAACGAAATTAACGCGGCCGATGTTGCGTGCAAGCTTTCGTGTATTGGAATGCCATGCGTGCGTTTGTTCACGTTCCTCATGCATACCTGCCTGGCTCATAAGTAAGTGCATGCTGGTTGCGGATATGGCCCATTTGTTGTTTGTTTTTAAGGGCCCATATCACAGTCCACTACGCGAATTGCAGTGAGGCTCGTGCCTGTGCGCCCCGGACACCCTGAAGCTCGCTTTCTATCTACATTCGTGCACTGACATGCCAGCTAGCTAGCAGCAGCAGCAGCGTCAGTTCAAGAGTGGGCACGGTTGCGATAATTCAAACAGAGGGAAACGGGCGCAGAGAACGGGATTGCCAAGCAAAACCCTGCCGTCACACGCATTTCGGTGGTCCTGACAAGGACCGTTGGGTTGTGCGACGAGCGCGACTGTAGTCCGGCGGCTGGGAGCTCGCTTACGCCTTCTTCTCGGTCTTCTTTGGGAGAAGCACAGCTTGGATGTTGGGCAAGACGCCGCCCTGCGCGATCGTCACGCCGGAGAGCAGCTTGTTCAGCTCCTCGTCGTTGCGGATGGCGAGCTGCAGGTGGCGGGGGATGATCCTGGTCTTCTTGTTGTCACGAGCCGCGTTGCCAGCGAGCTCGAGCACTTCGGCAGCCAGGTACTCGAGGACGGCCGCGAGGTAGACGGGAGCGCCCGCTCCGACGCGCTCGGCGTAGTTTCCCTTGCGCAGGAGACGGTGGATACGGCCCACGGGGAACTGGAGACCCGCGCGGCTGGAACGCGTCTTGCTCTTGCCCTTCGCCTTGCCGCCTTTGCCGCGTCCGGACATGCTGGTGCTGTTGCTGAGACTGAGGACGAAACAACGACTTGCACAGTCGCGATCGGTGAGCGATTTGAGCCGTGCTCGTAGCGCCTTCGCCGCTCTCGCCGCCGCCGGTCCCAAAGGAAAGCGCGAGCGAGCACGAGGGAGAGGGAGAGAAGCCGCGCGGACCAATGGCGAGCGCGGCAATGCGAGGTCCCGTCAACACCACCCTCCCGCCATAAAAGCGCGGCGCACGCGACCGGTCGCGCGTATTCCGATCTCGTTTGTTCGGCTACTGACACTGCCGCGATGCCTCCCCAGCCCAGCGGTAAGGCCGTGAAGAAGGCCGGCAAGGCGCAGAAGAACGTGCGCGCCACCGACAAGAAGAAGAAGAAGCGCCGCAGGAAGGAGAGCTTCTCCATCTATATCTACAAGGTGCTGAAGCAGGTGCACCCGGACACTGGAGTCTCCAGCAAGGCCATGTCTATCATGAACAGCTTCGTGAACGACATCTTCGAGCGTATCGCCGCGGAGTCGTCCCGTCTGGCTCACTACAACAAGCGCTCGACCATCACGAGCCGGGAGATCCAGACGGCCGTGCGTCTGCTGTTGCCCGGTGAGCTGGCCAAACACGCCGTGTCCGAGGGCACCAAAGCCGTCACCAAGTACACCAGCTCCAAGTAGGCGACCGAGCGCTCGTCCGCGCAGCCAACACCCAACGGCTCTTCTCAGAGCCACCCAAGGTGTCTGCATTGGCATTGGGATGTAGCGAGAATCTCGACAATTCCGTCCGTTCCCTCTGTTTGACGCTTCCTCGTTTGCAAACGCCAGGCGCGCGCTGTTTGCGTTCTCGTTGTGACAGCGCGTGCGCTGAAAGATTTGTAGCAGAAACGCACAGAACGCCATGCGCTCAGCACAACAACACACACACAAAAAGGGACTCTCACGCGCCGATAGGGCCATTTTACTCCGCATTGGCTGCTTCAACACAGCGCAGCGGATGTCTCGCCATTCAGTTCCGTTTGCCAGAACTGCACTGCTGGCGTTGATGAAACTCTCGCACACGTACTTCTCGACTGCGCCGCATATATCTCAGCTCGTGAAATCCTAATCGACGCCCAGGACTCCCCATAGCCCGTCCCGAGGACTTTCTGTTTCCTAGGGGTCTTGCGGGTTTACTCAAAAGAGCCTTCCCAGCTCTCATTGATTTCTTTGAGTCGTCGAACCTTACCACGCGGCCATCGGCGCCGTTTCACGCTTCTTTTCTTCACGGCCTTACGCTCGTCCTCTCCCGTATTTGTTTCTCTTCACTCCTTTATTCGCCTTACCCTCCCCCGTGCAGTACTGTTGAGGTGACCTCCTAAGCGAGAGACTGTTGCGGTACTGCACTCTTCTCTTCTTTTACCAGTTCAACGTCACTTACTACTACTTCTTGTTTACAAACACGCGGCGCGCGCTGTCGGACAGCGCGTGTGCTACAACTTTTGTAGCAGAGCCGCACAGGAAGCCATGGGCTCAGCACAACAACACGCACAAAGCAAGTATGGGATGGGGCGCGTGAGGCGACTCTGCGCGAGCGGCCACGTTCGCCTGCACTAATTACCACGGCGCGTGTTTCACACACCTAGGACGATGAGGCGGTCGTTGCTGCACATTTACTTAATTCTGGTGTAGCGTAACTTTTAAAAGCAGGCAGCCCTCATCCCTCTTTTGTTTTTTTCACGCTTTATGTCTTCTCTTGTTTCGACGCGCTTTTAAAAGCGGGTCCTGAGGTGTGCCTTCATGGCTGCTAGAATGCCCTCTCGGCGGCCGCCCGCACGTAGGCAGCAGTGCTCCGGACTGAAATTCAGAGCCGCGCCATGCCAGTGCCGCATCGCTGTAGCAGTGGCTGGCGAGCGGAAATGGGTTAGCACGTTCACGAAGCAGCAGTGCGTAAGGGATATTTTACACTGTTATTACAAATGTATGTGTGAGTGGCTTTAAAAGGGGGAAAAGGAAGAGATAAGTACAGCGCTGTTACTGCCTCTCGTGCGAGGGCACCTTCACGGCGCTGTACGGGTGAGGGGAAAGGGATAAGAAAGGGTAGTGAAGAAAACAGAGTATAAAAGTGAATTATTACAAATGTAAGCTCTCCGCACACTTACATAGCTAGCGGTTTCGCGCGCGCCCTGCGTATAGCTGCCTTCGTACGGGGCGACGGGAGAGGGAGGAGGTCGGAGCGCCGTCAACAATGCCCTCTCTCTCTTCCGTCCCCTAGAATGCTGAATTGGGCTCGCGCGCGCGTCTTACGCTGGTTTCGGTGACGTTATCTGCGAGGCTACGTAAGCTATCGCGACGAAATTTGACGGTCGTGTAGGCACCAGTGAGCGGTGCCGGCGTGCGAAATTTGAAACGCCTGAGGCGAAGAGAGCATGAACGCGCCCTGTTTTGCGACTAGTGATCAAGGGAACGATGTTGGCGTGGCTGAGTTTGAAGTTGTGCGCACGGTGTGCTTTGCGGCAATGACCAGAGTGCACTTGCAAGCGTATCCGAGCTACCGGTGAACAGAACGAGTAATCATAATTACGAGAACACAATAAACTTGTTCCTGGGGCGCGACACGAGCAGTGAGTGCGTGCAGCATAGGACAATAACGTTGTTGACACGTTCATTTATTTATTTTTTTTTTTTCTCTTGGCGCGTCGAGCAAAAGAAGAAGTGAGGCGGGTTGAACATCAGCAGTCAGAGGTGCCAAAGAGAAACAACATGAGAAAAAAAAAAAAAAAAGTAAGCTCCGCGATTGTGTTACGAAGCCACTTGTCTCGAACTCAGTGCGTGGCCTAAGAAGGGCTCAGTGCAGCCACCCGCGACTCACTCGCGAAGAGAGGCCGCGCTGCCCGTGAGCCAATCGGCGCGCGTTTCGCCTCCTCGCCCTCTTTTTTGCGGCGCGGCTTCCTCGCTCGGTCGCGGCGCAGGGGACTCGGCATTCGCTCTCCTGACTCGCTTCGAAGCAGCAGCAACAGCCGAGATGTCTGGACGTGGCAAGGGCGGCAAGGGGCTCGGCAAGGGTGGCGCGAAGCGTCATCGTAAGGTGTTGCGTGACAACATCCAAGGCATCACCAAGCCTGCCATCCGTCGCCTCGCTCGCCGTGGTGGTGTCAAGCGTATCTCTGGCCTGATCTACGAGGAGACACGCGGTGTGCTCAAGGTGTTCCTCGAGAACGTGATCCGGGACGCCGTCACCTACACTGAGCACGCCAAGCGCAAGACCGTGACCGCCATGGACGTGGTGTATGCCCTCAAGCGTCAGGGCCGCACCCTCTACGGTTTCGGAGGCTAAGCAGCACGCGTGCGCGCCGTCGTCTGCAAGCAGCGCATCAGCTCCTCTGAAGAACCCAACAGCCCTCTTCAGGGCTACCCACCTGGTGCTTCGGCAGTGACGCGCAGGATTTGCGATCTCCTGCTCCGTTAGCCCTCTTTTGCATGCCATTATCTCGCATTCGGCCGCACGAGACGCGCGGTGAACTTGGGTCAGGTGAGCGAGCGCAACCGCATGTATTTGCAAGGCGTGGTAGCATTGCTTTTCGCCCTCGCAAGGCGAGCTTTGCTCGATTGCATTTGCGCTCGCCACTGTGTGCTGTGTTGCTCCCATTTCAGTCGCCGTCAGTCTGTCCGAGTTGCGACGTGGCGGTCGTTCGTGCAGCTCAGTTGTCGCCTTTGGTTGGACCCTGGTAGAGGCAACCAGAGTGGAATGATGATTAAAAGCAAGAGGTAATCATAAGCTCGTCGATGCGCATTTTGTCGCTTTGAAGTGGCTCGCTTCCTCTACTCCCTTGGAGAAGAGTACGAGCCGCGCGGCAGCGGGCGCATTTCAGTTAGGTAAGTTTTATATTTGACAAAGATAGCTCATGTGGGTACGCAACAAAGCAAAGCACGAGGAAAATATTGCCGGGCACGGGCCAGTGTGTAACAGCTGAAAGCGAGTTTTCTACAGGCAGCGTTTATTTGTTCTTTCCAGTGCAAGCGTTAAATGATTGAGCCTACTGTGTCTTAGCTCAATTCGCATGGCTTCGTTGGTTTGCGTGTGTGCGTCGGAGAAAGAATAACGAGCCAGTCCTCTTGCCCTACGAGCTGAGCGCCCGTCGTGTCCCTCGTCTAGCCTGCGGTTGTTGCAAGCCACCACCGTGCGATTCACAATTGTGTAACTCTTTTGAGCGACGCAAATGAATGCTAAGGTGAGATTAGCTAGTTAACTTTCGCTAGAACCGAGCTCACTGCGTTGTATTCAAACGGACGAGGGTGCGCGCGGTGGACACCGAGGCGCGTGCTGTTTTCATTGATGCTGTTGTTTGTGATACTTGTGTACAGGGTCACAGTGGGATTTCTTATTAGCGCGCTATAGGTGATAAGCAGTTGGTTCGATGCCTACGTGGCTCTTCTTGCAAGCCAATGCACTCCTTAGTTGACCAGAACAAGCGGAAAATAAAATAGAGGAGCAGAGCGGCGAAGTGTGCTTACTGAGACAGAAATATGCTTGCACAGTGCAGACTCACTTTCTCTCGTTATTTCTATACGACTGGCTCTTTCGTCATGCGTGCGTGTAGGTGATGCTGGGCGACCCTTGTTCGCGCCATATACTTAGATCGGTCAGGAAGCGGGCGCTGGACATGCGCTGTATTTAAAGAAAACAAAACTTTTTCGAGCGACGTATCCGTGCATGCCACACGCCGCGCGAGCTGGGGAAAAAGAGAGAGAGGGATGGGCGATTTGAGCGGTGCATCACGTATTTGTCGAACTCTTCGCCGCCAGAGGGAGCCGCCTGTCCTACATACGAACATTTGTCCTTGTGGCAGCTTATGTCCGGCGTATTACGCGCTGTAGGCGGTTGCGTAATGGCATGGACGCGCCAAAGTGCACAAGACTACCTCTTGCCGCTGCATCCCTGGAATTTCGTGTATGTGCAAGCTGCTGTACAGAAAGATTCCGAATTCGAACCGGCTCCCTCACTCGTGGCACATGTATTGGCACGCGAAGGTAAGAGAAACTGACACACGCCGGCCGTCGTCATTGCACGGATTTCGCATTCGTGTTGCGCTTAATGAAAGCCAAGCTCGCGCCTATTATTTTACATTTGTCCCACGAAGCCGCCGGGAAATAGCAACGTGAGGTGATGGCCAAACAAGTCAACAATGGGGAAGGAACAGTCAGAGAAAATGTACGGGCTCAACCCCCTCTTGCTCTTTGAAGAAGCGTGGCACCATTGGTTTATTTCTTTTCGCTTGTCTATGTTTGGATTACTACTGCGAAGTCACTGGCATGTGCGTGCAAAGGGCATAGCCGAGGACCAAGCAAGGCGTACACAGTGATGTGTACGCCTCTCATGACAACAACGGGTTGTCATGAGAGAACTACTGCAGCCATGTAAACAAGGTTCTTGTTGCATGTGAGAAAGAAATGTCTGGTTGGTGCTGTGACGTTCCTTTTTTCTTTTTTTTTTCCTTCCATAATGCTCGAGTACTGGCAGGTTAAGAGGTACAAAGTTTCATATCTCAACAATACAAAGCGGTACCGCGATCGTGTGAGCTGCACACAACTACTCACGGAAGTTTTGTCTAAAAATTTTTATCCACCGAAAACGCTGTAACGTCTACGAAGGTATTGTAAAAGCCATACTCACACATGACTGGTATATCTCATCGAGGCGTGTAAATTGTGTTCCCTTTATACATATCGCCTTGTGCAATTAACAGAATTTCCAAATCCAGTTCCATCGCTGTGTGACGGAGCCTTCAAGCGCACAGTGGAACTGTTTTTTCTCTCTTCCATTTCACAGTTTTCCACACTCACTGAGAAAATAAAAAAAAAAGAATATTAAGAAAGAGGCAGAGCTCGGCATCAGTTGAAAATTGCACTGTTGCAGGCGCGGCCTTTGAACATCTTCGTTTACACGCAATTAGGCGCACCAAATTCGGTGCATTAGTTGGCGAGGAAATACATTTCTCCCGGCGGCTGCCGAGCTGGAGCTTCGCTATAAGATGACAACAACGCCGTCGATCCTGTGGCGAAGTTGCGTGCGTGAATGAAATCGAAAAAGCTAGCTGACGAAATGTAGGCACTGTATAGAGCAAAGTGTTGCGTTTCATGAGTGTTTGTCAAAACATGGGTGTCCCTTGCAAGTGCGAAAACTGTGTGCCGAATGCGTGGCACGGGGAAGCCGCGCTTGGGATCGCGCCTGCGAAGCGTTGGTTGATGCTACCTTGACATATTGTTTAAGGACCCTTCATACACACGGAAGTACCGCTTGCCTGTCCATAGTTTTGAGGCCCCAATTAGTTGCCCATGTCTCCTAACGCGCGTTCAACACCTGTCAATATTGTATTCCAAATTCGCTCTTAGAGCGGAAGTACATCGTTTTCCCTGCAACTCTCAAGTGGTGCTGGTAGTCCGTACGTGAGTTTGTCGTTAATCTTGCGAGGCGCATGCGTTCTTCTATGCGTGGACGGCAAAGTGCGGTACTGGCATGTCTGCACATGCGAGACGGTTTGCCTCCGAGTGCGGCCAAAACACGACGTTGTTGCCCCTCGAGAAGGCACCGTGGCGCGCACTTGTAGTTCGTGAAACGAGCATCAGCATGATCAAATCAAGGCAGTGGACAAGCAGTAATGTACCCTAAACCTGCCACCCATCTCCGTCGCGCGGAGATCGCGATAACAGCTCCGATGGCGTTGGGCGTGGAGCGCTAACCACTGTCGAGATCAGTGGTGTGGTCTCACACTCGGCACTGGCAATTCGCGACGCGCGGCGAGATTGTGGTGTTGGCTGAAACGGAAGAGAACAGCGCGGCATGCTGTCGTGTTTAAACTCAATTAAACCGCCTGCGAATGTGCTTTCCTTAGCCGCGAACAGGGCGGCCGCGCGAAAACGTGCCTCCTCCAGCATCCTGGCGAACGGCGGCGGCGTGCGCACCGCCCGAGACGGCTGCGCTGGCGCTGGCCAATCGGCGGGTGACTTGGAGAGGAGAAGAGTAGTGCGGCGAAGCACGACGCGCGCGGCGCAGGGGTCATTTTCACTCCGGCAGTCGACGACTTCGGACGCTCGCTCCGTTCGCCATGGCCAGGACCAAGCAAACCGCCCGTAAGAGCACCGGTGGGAAGGCTCCGCGTAAGCAGCTTGCTACCAAGGCTGCTCGCAAGAGTGCACCTGCCACAGGAGGGGTTAAGAAACCGCATCGCTACAGGCCTGGGACCGTGGCCCTTCGTGAAATTCGCCGCTACCAGAAGTCGACCGAACTTCTCATCCGCAAGCTGCCGTTCCAGCGCTTGGTGAGGGAAATCGCTCAGGATTTCAAGACCGACCTCCGATTCCAGAGTTCGGCTGTGATGGCCCTTCAGGAGGCCAGCGAGGCCTACCTGGTCGGTCTCTTCGAGGACACCAACCTGTGCGCCATCCACGCCAAGCGCGTTACCATCATGCCGAAGGACATCCAGCTGGCCCGGCGCATCCGTGGCGAGCGCGCCTAAGTTCGGCCGCTGTCTGCGCCGCAGCCTCGGTCGGTCAGGCAAGCAACACAAAACGGTCCTTCTCAGGACCACCTACATGTTTGCTTCGGCCACGGGAGCACGCGAGACCACGTACTCCAACCGTACCCTCTCGGTCTGTCTGTTCTGTTGTTGTTTTTTTATTATTAATATTTGTGCGTGTGTGTCTGTGGTGGGCTGCCGGTGCGAGGTGTTGCCTCGTTTGGTATGCATATGGTAAGTATTGCGCGCGCTCGAGCACGAACAAGAAGAGAGAGGAAAATAAAAAAAAGAAACAAAATGCGCGTTCGTTGCGAAACGGTTCGCGCATTCATGCGAAGAAGCCGCGCCCCAAAACGAAATTAACGCGGCCGATGTTGCGTGCAAGCTTTCGTGTATTGGAATGCCATGCGTGCGTTTGTTCACGTTCCTCATGCATACCTGCCTGGCTCATAAGTAAGTGCATGCTGGTTGCGGATATGGCCCATTTGTTGTTTGTTTTTAAGGGCCCATATCACAGTCCACTACGCGAATTGCAGTGAGGCTCGTGCCTGTGCGCCCCCGGACACCCTGAAGCTCGCTTTCTATCTACATTCGTGCACTGACATGCCAGCTAGCTAGCAGCAGCAGCAGCGTCAGTTCAAGAGTGGGCACGGTTGCGATAATTCAAACAGAGGGAAACGGGCGCAGAGAACGGGATTGCCAAGCAAAACCCTGCCGTCACACGCATTTCGGTGGTCCTGACAAGGACCGTTGGGTTGTGCGACGAGCGCGACTGTAGTCCGGCGGCTGGGAGCTCGCTTACGCCTTCTTCTCGGTCTTCTTTGGGAGAAGCACAGCTTGGATGTTGGGCAAGACGCCGCCCTGCGCGATCGTCACGCCGGAGAGCAGCTTGTTCAGCTCCTCGTCGTTGCGGATGGCGAGCTGCAGGTGGCGGGGGATGATCCTGGTCTTCTTGTTGTCACGAGCCGCGTTGCCAGCGAGCTCGAGCACTTCGGCAGCCAGGTACTCGAGGACGGCCGCGAGGTAGACGGGAGCGCCCGCTCCGACGCGCTCGGCGTAGTTTCCCTTGCGCAGGAGACGGTGGATACGGCCCACGGGGAACTGGAGACCCGCGCGGCTGGAACGCGTCTTGCTCTTGCCCTTCGCCTTGCCGCCTTTGCCGCGTCCGGACATGCTGGTGCTGTTGCTGAGACTGAGGACGAAACAACGACTTGCACAGTCGCGATCGGTGAGCGATTTGAGCCGTGCTCGTAGCGCCTTCGCCGCTCTCGCCGCCGCCGGTCCCAAAGGAAAGCGCGAGCGAGCACGAGGGAGAGGGAGAGAAGCCGCGCGGACCAATGGCGAGCGCGGCAATGCGAGGTCCCGTCAACACCACCCTCCCGCCATAAAAGCGCGGCGCACGCGACCGGTCGCGCGTATTCCGATCTCGTTTGTTCGGCTACTGACACTGCCGCGATGCCTCCCCAGCCCAGCGGTAAGGCCGTGAAGAAGGCCGGCAAGGCGCAGAAGAACGTGCGCGCCACCGACAAGAAGAAGAAGAAGCGCCGCAGGAAGGAGAGCTTCTCCATCTATATCTACAAGGTGCTGAAGCAGGTGCACCCGGACACTGGAGTCTCCAGCAAGGCCATGTCTATCATGAACAGCTTCGTGAACGACATCTTCGAGCGTATCGCCGCGGAGTCGTCCCGTCTGGCTCACTACAACAAGCGCTCGACCATCACGAGCCGGGAGATCCAGACGGCCGTGCGTCTGCTGTTGCCCGGTGAGCTGGCCAAACACGCCGTGTCCGAGGGCACCAAAGCCGTCACCAAGTACACCAGCTCCAAGTAGGCGACCGAGCGCTCGTCCGCGCAGCCAACACCCAACGGCTCTTCTCAGAGCCACCCAAGGTGTCTGCATTGGCATTGGGATGTAGCGAGAATCTCGACAATTCCGTCCGTTCCCTCTGTTTGACGCTTCCTCGTTTGCAAACGCCAGGCGCGCGCTGTTTGCGTTCTCGTTGTGACAGCGCGTGCGCTGAAAGATTTGTAGCAGAAACGCACAGAACGCCATGCGCTCAGCACAACAACACACACACAAAAAGGGACTCTCACGCGCCGATAGGGCCATTTTACTCCGCATTGGCTGCTTCAACACAGCGCAGCGGATGTCTCGCCATTCAGTTCCGTTTGCCAGAACTGCACTGCTGGCGTTGATGAAACTCTCGCACACGTACTTCTCGACTGCGCCGCATATATCTCAGCTCGTGAAATCCTAATCGACGCCCAGGACTCCCCATAGCCCGTCCCGAGGACTTTCTGTTTCCTAGGGGTCTTGCGGGTTTACTCAAAAGAGCCTTCCCAGCTCTCATTGATTTCTTTGAGTCGTCGAACCTTACCACGCGGCCATCGGCGCCGTTTCACGCTTCTTTTCTTCACGGCCTTACGCTCGTCCTCTCCCGTATTTGTTTCTCTTCACTCCTTTATTCGCCTTACCCTCCCCCGTGCAGTACTGTTGAGGTGACCTCCTAAGCGAGAGACTGTTGCGGTACTGCACTCTTCTCTTCTTTTACCAGTTCAACGTCACTTACTACTACTTCTTGTTTACAAACACGCGGCGCGCGCTGTCGGACAGCGCGTGTGCTACAACTTTTGTAGCAGAGCCGCACAGGAAGCCATGGGCTCAGCACAACAACACGCACAAAGCAAGTATGGGATGGGGCGCGTGAGGCGACTCTGCGCGAGCGGCCACGTTCGCCTGCACTAATTACCACGGCGCGTGTTTCACACACCTAGGACGATGAGGCGGTCGTTGCTGCACATTTACTTAATTCTGGTGTAGCGTAACTTTTAAAAGCAGGCAGCCCTCATCCCTCTTTTGTTTTTTTCACGCTTTATGTCTTCTCTTGTTTCGACGCGCTTTTAAAAGCGGGTCCTGAGGTGTGCCTTCATGGCTGCTAGAATGCCCTCTCGGCGGCCGCCCGCACGTAGGCAGCAGTGCTCCGGACTGAAATTCAGAGCCGCGCCATGCCAGTGCCGCATCGCTGTAGCAGTGGCTGGCGAGCGGAAATGGGTTAGCACGTTCACGAAGCAGCAGTGCGTAAGGGATATTTTACACTGTTATTACAAATGTATGTGTGAGTGGCTTTAAAAGGGGGAAAAGGAAGAGATAAGTACAGCGCTGTTACTGCCTCTCGTGCGAGGGCACCTTCACGGCGCTGTACGGGTGAGGGGAAAGGGATAAGAAAGGGTAGTGAAGAAAACAGAGTATAAAAGTGAATTATTACAAATGTAAGCTCTCCGCACACTTACATAGCTAGCGGTTTCGCGCGCGCCCTGCGTATAGCTGCCTTCGTACGGGGCGACGGGAGAGGGAGGAGGTCGGAGCGCCGTCAACAATGCCCTCTCTCTCTTCCGTCCCCTAGAATGCTGAATTGGGCTCGCGCGCGCGTCTTACGCTGGTTTCGGTGACGTTATCTGCGAGGCTACGTAAGCTATCGCGACGAAATTTGACGGTCGTGTAGGCACCAGTGAGCGGTGCCGGCGTGCGAAATTTGAAACGCCTGAGGCGAAGAGAGCATGAACGCGCCCTGTTTTGCGACTAGTGATCAAGGGAACGATGTTGGCGTGGCTGAGTTTGAAGTTGTGCGCACGGTGTGCTTTGCGGCAATGACCAGAGTGCACTTGCAAGCGTATCCGAGCTACCGGTGAACAGAACGAGTAATCATAATTACGAGAACACAATAAACTTGTTCCTGGGGCGCGACACGAGCAGTGAGTGCGTGCAGCATAGGACAATAACGTTGTTGACACGTTCATTTATTTATTTTTTTTTTTCTCTTGGCGCGTCGAGCAAAAGAAGAAGTGAGGCGGGTTGAACATCAGCAGTCAGAGGTGCCAAAGAGAAACAACATGAGAAAAAAAAAAAAAAAAAGTAAGCTCCGCGATTGTGTTACGAAGCCACTTGTCTCGAACTCAGTGCGTGGCCTAAGAAGGGCTCAGTGCAGCCACCCGCGACTCACTCGCGAAGAGAGGCCGCGCTGCCCGTGAGCCAATCGGCGCGCGTTTCGCCTCCTCGCCCTCTTTTTTGCGGCGCGGCTTCCTCGCTCGGTCGCGGCGCAGGGACTCGGCATTCGCTCTCCTGACTCGCTTCGAAGCAGCAGCAACAGCCGAGATGTCTGGACGTGGCAAGGGCGGCAAGGGGCTCGGCAAGGGTGGCGCGAAGCGTCATCGTAAGGTGTTGCGTGACAACATCCAAGGCATCACCAAGCCTGCCATCCGTCGCCTCGCTCGCCGTGGTGGTGTCAAGCGTATCTCTGGCCTGATCTACGAGGAGACACGCGGTGTGCTCAAGGTGTTCCTCGAGAACGTGATCCGGGACGCCGTCACCTACACTGAGCACGCCAAGCGCAAGACCGTGACCGCCATGGACGTGGTGTATGCCCTCAAGCGTCAGGGCCGCACCCTCTACGGTTTCGGAGGCTAAGCAGCACGCGTGCGCGCCGTCGTCTGCAAGCAGCGCATCAGCTCCTCTGAAGAACCCAACAGCCCTCTTCAGGGCTACCCACCTGGTGCTTCGGCAGTGACGCGCAGGATTTGCGATCTCCTGCTCCGTTAGCCCTCTTTTGCATGCCATTATCTCGCATTCGGCCGCACGAGACGCGCGGTGAACTTGGGTCAGGTGAGCGAGCGCAACCGCATGTATTTGCAAGGCGTGGTAGCATTGCTTTTCGCCCTCGCAAGGCGAGCTTTGCTCGATTGCATTTGCGCTCGCCACTGTGTGCTGTGTTGCTCCCATTTCAGTCGCCGTCAGTCTGTCCGAGTTGCGACGTGGCGGTCGTTCGTGCAGCTCAGTTGTCGCCTTTGGTTGGACCCTGGTAGAGGCAACCAGAGTGGAATGATGATTAAAAGCAAGAGGTAATCATAAGCTCGTCGATGCGCATTTTGTCGCTTTGAAGTGGCTCGCTTCCTCTACTCCCTTGGAGAAGAGTACGAGCCGCGCGGCAGCGGGCGCATTTCAGTTAGGTAAGTTTTATATTTGACAAAGATAGCTCATGTGGGTACGCAACAAAGCAAAGCACGAGGAAAATATTGCCGGGCACGGGCCAGTGTGTAACAGCTGAAAGCGAGTTTTCTACAGGCAGCGTTTATTTGTTCTTTCCAGTGCAAGCGTTAAATGATTGAGCCTACTGTGTCTTAGCTCAATTCGCATGGCTTCGTTGGTTTGCGTGTGTGCGTCGGAGAAAGAATAACGAGCCAGTCCTCTTGCCCTACGAGCTGAGCGCCCGTCGTGTCCCTCGTCTAGCCTGCGGTTGTTGCAAGCCACCACCGTGCGATTCACAATTGTGTAACTCTTTTGAGCGACGCAAATGAATGCTAAGGTGAGATTAGCTAGTTAACTTTCGCTAGAACCGAGCTCACTGCGTTGTATTCAAACGGACGAGGGTGCGCGCGGTGGACACCGAGGCGCGTGCTGTTTTCATTGATGCTGTTGTTTGTGATACTTGTGTACAGGGTCACAGTGGGATTTCTTATTAGCGCGCTATAGGTGATAAGCAGTTGGTTCGATGCCTACGTGGCTCTTCTTGCAAGCCAATGCACTCCTTAGTTGACCAGAACAAGCGGAAAATAAAATAGAGGAGCAGAGCGGCGAAGTGTGCTTACTGAGACAGAAATATGCTTGCACAGTGCAGACTCACTTTCTCTCGTTATTTCTATACGACTGGCTCTTTCGTCATGCGTGCGTGTAGGTGATGCTGGGCGACCCTTGTTCGCGCCATATACTTAGATCGGTCAGGAAGCGGGCGCTGGACATGCGCTGTATTTAAAGAAAACAAAACTTTTTCGAGCGACGTATCCGTGCATGCCACACGCCGCGCGAGCTGGGGAAAAAGAGAGAGAGGGATGGGCGATTTGAGCGGTGCATCACGTATTTGTCGAACTCTTCGCCGCCAGAGGGAGCCGCCTGTCCTACATACGAACATTTGTCCTTGTGGCAGCTTATGTCCGGCGTATTACGCGCTGTAAGGCGGTTGCGTAATGGCATGGACGCGCCAAAGTGCACAAGACTACCTCTTGCCGCTGCATCCCTGGAATTTCGTGTATGTGCAAGCTGCTGTACAGAAAGATTCCGAATTCGAACCGGCTCCCTCACTCGTGGCACATGTATTGGCACGCGAAGGTAAGAGAAACTGACACACGCCGGCCGTCGTCATTGCACGGATTTCGCATTCGTGTTGCGCTTAATGAAAGCCAAGCTCGCGCCTATTATTTTACATTTGTCCCACGAAGCCGCCGGGAAATAGCAACGTGAGGTGATGGCCAAACAAGTCAACAAATGGGGAAGGAACAGTCAGAGAAAATGTACGGGCCCCTTGCTTTGAAGAAGCGTGGCACCATTGGTTTATTTCTTTTCGCTTGTCTATGTTTGGATTACTACTGCGAAGTCACTGGCATGTGCGTGCAAAGGGCATAGCCGAGGACCAAGCAAGGCGTACACAGTGATGTGTACGCCTCTCATGACAACAACGGGTTGTCATGAGAGAACTACTGCAGCCATGTAAACAAGGTTCTTGTTGCATGTGAGAAAGAAATGTCTGGTGGTGCTGTGACGTTCCTTTTTTCTTTTTTTTTTTCCTTCCATAATGCTCGAGTACTGGCAGGTTAAGAGGTACAAAGTTTCATATCTCAACAATACAAAGCGGTACCGCGATCGTGTGAGCTGCACACAACTACTCACGGAAGTTTTGTCTAAAAATTTTTATCCCACCGAAAACGCCTGTAACGTCTACGAAGGTATTGTAAAAGCCATACTCACACATGACTGGTATATCTCATCGAGGCGTGTAAATTGTGTTCCCTTTATACATATCGCCTTGTGCAATTAACAGAATTTCCAAATCCAGTTCCATCGCTGTGTGACGGAGCCTTCAAGCGCACAGTGGAACTGTTTTTTCTCTCTTCCATTTCACAGTTTTCCACACTCACTGAGAAAATAAAAAAAAAAGAATATTAAGAAAGAGGCAGAGCTCGGCATCAGTTGAAAATTGCACTGTTGCAGGCGCGGCCTTTGAACATCTTCGTTTACACGCAATTAGGCGCACCAAATTCGGTGCATTAGTTGGCGAGGAAATACATTTCTCCCGGCGGCTGCCGAGCTGGAGCTTCGCTATAAGATGACAACAACGCCGTCGATCCTGTGGCGAAGTTGCGTGCGTGAATGAAATCGAAAAAGCTAGCTGACGAAATGTAGGCACTGTATAGAGCAAAGTGTTGCGTTTCATGAGTGTTTGTCAAAACATGGGTGTCCCTTGCAAGTGCGAAAACTGTGTGCCGAATGCGTGGCACGGGGAAGCCGCGCTTGGGATCGCGCCTGCGAAGCGTTGGTTGATGCTACCTTGACATATTGTTTAAGGACCCTTCATACACACGGAAGTACCGCTTGCCTGTCCATAGTTTTGAGGCCCCAATTAGTTGCCCATGTCTCCTAACGCGCGTTCAACACCTGTCAATATTGTATTCCAAATTCGCTCTTAGAGCGGAAGTACATCGTTTTCCCTGCAACTCTCAAGTGGTGCTGGTAGTCCGTACGTGAGTTTGTCGTTAATCTTGCGAGGCGCATGCGTTCTTCTATGCGTGGACGGCAAAGTGCGGTACTGGCATGTCTGCACATGCGAGACGGTTTGCCTCCGAGTGCGGCCAAAACACGACGTTGTTGCCCCTCGAGAAGGCACCGTGGCGCGCACTTGTAGTTCGTGAAACGAGCATCAGCATGATCAAATCAAGGCAGTGGACAAGCAGTAATGTACCCTAAACCTGCCACCCATCTCCGTCGCGCGGAGATCGCGATAACAGCTCCGATGGCGTTGGGCGTGGAGCGCTAACCACTGTCGAGATCAGTGGTGTGGTCTCACACTCGGCACTGGCAATTCGCGACGCGCGGCGGTATAAGCGAGATTGTGGTGTTGGCTGAAACGGAAGAGAACAGCGCGGCATGCTGTCGTGTTTAAACTCAATTAAACCGCCTGCGAATGTGCTTTCCTTAGCCGCGAACAGGGCGGCCGCGCGAAAACGTGCCTCCTCCAGCATCCTGGCGAACGGCGGCGGCGTGCGCACCGCCCGAGACGGCTGCGCTGGCGCTGGCCAATCGGCGGGTGACTTGGAGAGGAGAAGAGTAGTGCGGCGAAGCACGACGCGCGCGGCGCAGGGGTCATTTTCACTCCGGCAGTCGACGACTTCGGACGCTCGCTCCGTTCGCCATGGCCAGGACCAAGCAAACCGCCCGTAAGAGCACCGGTGGGAAGGCTCCGCGTAAGCAGCTTGCTACCAAGGCTGCTCGCAAGAGTGCACCTGCCACAGGAGGGGTTAAGAAACCGCATCGCTACAGGCCTGGGACCGTGGCCCTTCGTGAAATTCGCCGCTACCAGAAGTCGACCGAACTTCTCATCCGCAAGCTGCCGTTCCAGCGCTTGGTGAGGGAAATCGCTCAGGATTTCAAGACCGACCTCCGATTCCAGAGTTCGGCTGTGATGGCCCTTCAGGAGGCCAGCGAGGCCTACCTGGTCGGTCTCTTCGAGGACACCAACCTGTGCGCCATCCACGCCAAGCGCGTTACCATCATGCCGAAGGACATCCAGCTGGCCCGGCGCATCCGTGGCGAGCGCGCCTAAGTTCGGCCGCTGTCTGCGCCGCAGCCTCGGTCGGTCAGGCAAGCAACACAAAACGGTCCTTCTCAGGACCACCTACATGTTTGCTTCGGCCACGGGAGCACGCGAGACCACGTACTCCAACCGTACCCTCTCGGTCTGTCTGTTCTGTTGTTGTTTTTTTATTATTAATATTTGTGCGTGTGTGTCTGTGGTGGGCTGCCGGTGCGAGGTGTTGCCTCGTTTGGTATGCATATGGTAAGTATTGCGCGCGCTCGAGCACGAACAAGAAGAGAGAGGAAAATAAAAAAAAGAAACAAAATGCGCGTTCGTTGCGAAACGGTTCGCGCATTCATGCGAAGAAGCCGCGCCCCAAAACGAAATTAACGCGGCCGATGTTGCGTGCAAGCTTTCGTGTATTGGAATGCCATGCGTGCGTTTGTTCACGTTCCTCATGCATACCTGCCTGGCTCATAAGTAAGTGCATGCTGGTTGCGGATATGGCCCATTTGTTGTTTGTTTTTAAGGGCCCATATCACAGTCCACTACGCGAATTGCAGTGAGGCTCGTGCCTGTGCGCCCCCGGACACCCTGAAGCTCGCTTTCTATCTACATTCGTGCACTGACATGCCAGCTAGCTAGCAGCAGCAGCAGCGTCAGTTCAAGAGTGGGCACGGTTGCGATAATTCAAACAGAGGGAAACGGGCGCAGAGAACGGGATTGCCAAGCAAAACCCTGCCGTCACACGCATTTCGGTGGTCCTGACAAGGACCGTTGGGTTGTGCGACGAGCGCGACTGTAGTCCGGCGGCTGGGAGCTCGCTTACGCCTTCTTCTCGGTCTTCTTTGGGAGAAGCACAGCTTGGATGTTGGGCAAGACGCCGCCCTGCGCGATCGTCACGCCGGAGAGCAGCTTGTTCAGCTCCTCGTCGTTGCGGATGGCGAGCTGCAGGTGGCGGGGGATGATCCTGGTCTTCTTGTTGTCACGAGCCGCGTTGCCAGCGAGCTCGAGCACTTCGGCAGCCAGGTACTCGAGGACGGCCGCGAGGTAGACGGGAGCGCCCGCTCCGACGCGCTCGGCGTAGTTTCCCTTGCGCAGGAGACGGTGGATACGGCCCACGGGGAACTGGAGACCCGCGCGGCTGGAACGCGTCTTGCTCTTGCCCTTCGCCTTGCCGCCTTTGCCGCGTCCGGACATGCTGGTGCTGTTGCTGAGACTGAGGACGAAACAACGACTTGCACAGTCGCGATCGGTGAGCGATTTGAGCCGTGCTCGTAGCGCCTTCGCCGCTCTCGCCGCCGCCGGTCCCAAAGGAAAGCGCGAGCGAGCACGAGGGAGAGGGAGAGAAGCCGCGCGGACCAATGGCGAGCGCGGCAATGCGAGGTCCCGTCAACACCACCCTCCCGCCATAAAAGCGCGGCGCACGCGACCGGTCGGGTTCCTTCTGCGCCTCGGACCTGTTCGAACGTCTCCGATCGAACTCACCAACCAACCTCCATGCCGCCCGTGTGCTGCACCTACGACCGCGCTTTCGAGCGTAGCCCTTTTTAGGGCTCCCAAGGGTGCACACGCAGTCGGAGGTACCTTCGTCCAGGGCTTCTTTCCACTGCACTGAGGATGTCCGTCTCCGACAACCCAGTGCAGGGGCCACGCGGCCCCACCTCAGCGCACTCGCCGGCGCTCAAACTGCTTCTTGCGGAAGCGAGACGGCAGTTTTGCGCCACCGCCGAGAACGAGGAGCAGCCTGTCGAGGCTGCAGCCCCATCCCCGAGGTTCCTACGCTCGGGAACCTGCAGGGACATTGCCCCAGTCGCAACACAGCGTCGTCGACGCGGCCGTGCTGCCCCGCACAACGACGACGACGGCGGAGACAACACCGGCAGCGAGAGCGACGACGACACCGCCAGCTCGCGCCGCTCTAGCAGCTGCCCGCCTTCCTGCTCCTACTCGTCAACCAGCGAGAGCAGCAGCGAGGACAGCCAGCTGACACTGGCCACGGACTCGGCGAGCAGCCGTTCCCCGTCGCCCAGCGCCCAAGAAGAAAGGGTCGGCGCCCCCGCTACTGCTGAACCAACTGAGGAAGCCGTGCCTAATCGTACGCCGCACGAGCCCCCGGAACCGGAAGGCGCCCCCGCCGAGGCAGAGGCGAACACGCACGCGGCGGAGAGCGACGCTCCCGTGAGCGACCCCACGGCGCATGCGCCGCCCTGCCACGTCACGGCGCACACGCAAGGCGATGCCCCGCCTCCACCCGCGGACCCTCTCCTCCCCGGCGCGAAGCAGCCGGGTAGGAAAAAAAACAGCCGGCGCAAGCGCCGCACCGTGCGGTCGGTGGCGATCACTACCGTCGCTAAACCCGGCGCACGTTCAAGCTCTCCTGCTGCGGTACCACACATCGCACCAGCCCCTGAAGGACGGGAAACCGTTCTGTACAGACCGCTCGCGAGGAAGGCACATTTCCTTGCGGCATCACGCGATGCAATTGCCGCATTCCTGGCCGGCGTTTCGGGGACGCATCGAGTCCGTCCGAACCTGCGACGGAACGTCGTGGCAGTCGACGCGCTGCCTGGCACGGACCTGTCTGCACTGCTCGCCGTCCGGGTGATTTGCGACGTGCCCGTCAAGGCGAAGGCACTCATCGCCGACTCTTGCACGGGCACGCTCTTCAACGTGGACCCGGCGATCGATGGGCCTTCCATCCTTGAGGGTATCGAGAGCCGGGTGCCCGTACTCGCCGTCACCCGAAGCGGCGATGTCGCAACACTACGCTTCGCAGGCAGAGACGTGCCGGAAGAGGTTCACCTCTTCAAGCAGCGCCGCAGCGTACGTCCGCAGCTGCCGCGGCCGTTGCAGTGCGGTCGATGCGGCCTCTTCGGGCACGCCACAGCGACCTGTTCTCGCGACCCGCGCTGTCTCCAATGCGCGGGGTCGCACGCGACGACCGCCTGTACTTCAAAGCGGACCCGATGCATCAACTGCCGAGGCCCGCACGAGTCGACAGAGCCACGCTGCCCCAACTGGCAGCTCGAGCGGCGGGTGGCGAGCATACTCGCGAGAACCGTTCCGCGCATCACGCGCAAACAAGCCCTGGTTCTCGCGAGGAGCAATGCCCCTGCCGAGCGGAATCAGCAGCCGGCCACCACCACCACAGCACAGCGCGCCCCCGAGCCACGATCATCGCCGTTGGTTCAGCCGGGCCGATCATTCCGTGACGTGCTGGCCGGCAACACAGCGCCGCAGCCAGCCGCCGAGAGCAGCTCCGCCCAACCCCGCAGCGCGACGACACCCGATGCACGTGACCTCGTCATAACGACGCTCGCGTCGGCATTGCGTGCACTTTTGGAATCGGTACCTGCCGACTCCCCAGCGCGCCACATGTGTGTGGCAGCACTGGAAATGCATGACGCCCTGATCCAGCATGGCTAGTACACCAGTGGGGCAACGGCCGCGCATTGTTCAATGGAATGTTCGTTCGATGCGCCGCCGACATCCAGAGCTGGCGGATGGGGCTCTTTCGGACGGATGTGACGTGCTTGCTTTGCAAGAAACCCACGTCCGCCCGGGAGAGCTCAATCTGCCTGGCTTCGTCAGCTACCACAGTGCTGCTGGCTGCGAACAGGCGTCATGCACGGCCATTCCGTGTACCGATTCCACTCATCCGGCTGGGCGATCTCGCGCGTCACTTTACGTACGCGCTGGGCTCCCTCAAGCCGTGGTGAGTGTGGACGATTTGCCGTGCACGGGCGTCGAGTGCGTGGCGGTGACCGTGCGAATCGGAACAACCGACACGTGCGTCGCGAGTGTTTACGCGTGCTGCGGCGGCCGCTGGGACAAGGAGATGGTCGTCCGGCTGTCACAGCGTGTGCGCGGCGACCTCGTGATGTGCGGTGACTTCAACTCGCACAACACTGCGTGGGGTTCGAGCCACACCGACAGCAGTGGCCGGGACCTACTTGACGCCATCCAGCAGGCGGGTCTACTGATAGCCAACACGGGTGTTATCACTTTCGCCCGTCGTGGCTGCGAGGGAAGTGTGTTGGATCTCTCGCTAGTGTCGGAACGCTGCCATTACATCTGGCGCCGCAGCCCCGACATGCGAGGGTCCGACCACTACCCCATCCACCTCGAGCCCCGCCGTGCCGCCCACCTGCCGACGCGTGCGTACAATGTTGTGAATTGGCCGCGATTCCGGGAACTGTGTGCTACAGTGCCAGTCTCGGAGTGCAGCGGGTTTTTCCAACACATCGCGCAGTGCGCGCGTGCCGCGTCGACTCGCTGTGTCGTGCCGGCCGGGACGCCCGTTCCCGACATCAAGCAGCTGAACCTCCGCGCTGCGCGTCGCAGAGCCGAGAGGCTAGCGCTGCGCTCGGGCCAGCGCGAACATTGGACTGTGTACAACCGGCTGGACGCGGTATGCCGTCGCCACGCGAAGCAGCGCCGCAACGCCAGCTGGTCCAGCCTCTGCTCGTCGCTGGAACGGGCGAGCGTGCGATCGAGCCCGTGGCGAATCCTGGGGGCGATCCTGCGGCCCCGCCTTCCACGCTGCCCCGCCCTCTCCATCGCCGTGGCGCGCGGCATCACGAACGGTCGGCTGGCCGAGCTCCTCGCTGAGACGTTCTGCCCGCCGCCCACCGTCCGTCCACCGGCGCCGCACGTGCTGCAGCCGCAACCGCACCCAAGGCGCGAGCTGCATGCCCCGGAGCGATACTTCCCATCGGCCGGGATCCTCGAGGACATCAGGGCGCTGTGCGAGGCTGACTTTACTATCGGTGAGCTTCGCACAGTGCTCACATCGAGGAAGCGCCGCTCAGCACCAGGTTCCGATGGCGTCACATATCAGATGCTTAGGAACCTGGATGGTGACCAGCTCCTGCTGCTGCTCGACGCCTACAACCACGTCTGGCGGACCGGCAGCATCCCGGTCGAGTGGAACGAGGCGGTGGTCGTCCCGCTGCTCAAGGCTGGCAAGGCAGCCAGCAATCCTGCCTCGTACCGGCCCGTCTCGCTCACCTCCGCTGCTGGCAAGGTGCTCGAGGCCATGGCGCTGCGGCGGCTCGAGTGGATCACGGCGGCGCTCGACACCTTTGCGGCGGAGCAGAGCGGCTTCCGACGACTCCGGGCCACAGCAGACTGCCTTGCCGACGTGATCGCCACGCTGGAGACAGCGAAGCGTCGAGGCGAGGCAGGCTACCTCGTTCTCCTCGACGTCGAGAGCGCCTTCGACCGTCTGCCACACGCCACCATCATGGACGCTCTCGATGCGCTCGGAGTGTGCGGACGAATGCGCGGCTACATCGCAGCTTTCCTTGGCGGCCGGACGATGCGGGTGCGCGTTGGAGGAGCGCTCAGTCGGCCGCGTGCGGTTGTGACAGGAGTGCCGCAGGGCAGCGTGCTTAGCCCATTCCTGTTCAACCTCGCGCTGGCACGCATCCCCGACTACATTCCCCAGTTCCCGGCGCACGAGGTTCGTGTCGCAGTGTACGCGGACGACATCGCGTTGTTCGCGATCGGCCCCACCAGCGTCGGCTATGCGGTGCGTGCTTGTGTGCAGCGCGCGCTGGACGGGGTCGATGCTTACATCAGCGGCATCGGCCTCACCCTCTCGGCAGCCAAGACCAAGGCGCTCATCGTGCACCCAAAGTACGATGGGCAGTACCGCACGCAGCGCTTCACCCTCCATGGAGTGCTACTTCCGTGGGAGAAGCGGGTTCGCTACCTTGGCCTTGTCATCGACCGACGGCTGAACTGGTGTGCTGCAGTAGCTGCCCTGCGGAAAGGTGCCGCGCAGGTGGCGGGCGCTGCGCGATCCCTGCTCGCTCGTGGCCAGGGCTGCTCGCCGTCTCTCGCACTACGCCTCTACAATTCCGTGGCCTCAGCGCGGATCTTGTACGCTCTACCGCTGGCGGACCTGCAGCCAACGCAATGGAAGGTGATGGACGCGGATCACCGAGCCGTCATCCGCCAGTTCCTGTGCCTCCCGCGATCTTCACAGAGCGGCGCCACTCTCGCCGAGGCGGGGGAGACACCCATCTCTCTCCGTGCCGAGGGGCGCGCCCTCAACCACGTGGAGCGCCTACATCGCTCGCGGCACGGCCAGCAGCTGATCGGCCGGCTGCACTCTCTCCCGAGCTCCGGCATGGGTCGCCGCGCCGCCCAGTTCGCCAGCCTGGTACGGGGTGGCGCCACGTGTGCGTGGCTTGCTCCGCCCCCGCATCGAGAGCGTCGTCTGCTCGTCCGCACGACCATCCCTGGCGTTCGAGGCAAGCGCAATACAGCGCTCTGCGCCTTGCAACAAGAGACGGCTGCAGCCATCAGCGAGCAGCTGGCCGGCCGGGTGCTCGTCTTCACCGACGGCTCCGTCTTGCGGGACGGTGCTGCTGCTGCCGCGTGCGTAGCTCCTGAGATCCCCGCGCACAGTCAGTGCCGCGTTTTGAACGCGGTCTCATCTACGCACGCGGAGCTGGCGGCCATCGACTTGGCGGCCGAGCTCATTTACCAGCGGCGCATCCCTGCGGCGGCCATCCTGACGGACTCCCGTGCGGCACTACACATGCTGTCCAGAGCCGACCAGGGACCCCCGCTGATTCAGCGCCTCCTACACAAGATGCGTGGCGTTTGCGAGCAGGGATGCGACCTCGTTCTGCAGTGGGTGCCTGCCCACATCGGCATACACGGGAACGAGGAAGCGGACCGGCTCGCGAAGGCCGCACACACTGCGCCAGTGCCCCGGTCGCTCGTGGTGACTCCTTTTGACGTCGCCCGCCACACCGTGGCCATCATGCTACGAGCGAGACACCCGGACGCCCGCGTCGCCAGTGGCAAGCCGCCAAAGTTGCTGCCACGTACGGGCCTTCACCGACGAGACCGGGCGCTGCTGCTTCGCCTCCGCATCGGCTGCTACCGCACCGCGGCAAGGACACACCGCATCCAAGGTACGGGGAGCCCTCTTTGCCTCAAGTGCGCCGATGTGGAGGACTTGGAGCACGTGCTGTTACGGTGCCCTGCGTACTCTGCTCAGCGCGACGCGCTCACGAGCGCTTACCGCCGCCTCGGACTGCCGTGCGACAACACCGAGGCGCTCCTGTTCCCGGTGGCGCACTCGTCGTTGACCGGACGCGCCTTCGTGGCGCTGCTTGAATTTTTGGACGGTGCCGATCTGTACGAGCGGCTGTAGCCGCCGCGCCTTCCTGACGTACCCTTACCGCTGGGCTATCTATCACTCTTTACTCTATTTTTCTCTACTCTTTTTGTCCCTTTCCCCTCACCCGTACAGCGCCGTGGAGGTGCCCTCGCACGAGAGGCAGTAACAGCGCTGTACTTATCTCTTCCTTTTCCCCTTCTAAAACCACTCACACACGACCGGTCGCGCGTATTCCGATCTCGTTTGTTCGGCTACTGACACTGCCGCGATGCCTCCCCAGCCCAGCGGTAAGGCCGTGAAGAAGGCCGGCAAGGCGCAGAAGAACGTGCGCGCCACCGACAAGAAGAAGAAGAAGCGCCGCAGGAAGGAGAGCTTCTCCATCTATATCTACAAGGTGCTGAAGCAGGTGCACCCGGACACTGGAGTCTCCAGCAAGGCCATGTCTATCATGAACAGCTTCGTGAACGACATCTTCGAGCGTATCGCCGCGGAGTCGTCCCGTCTGGCTCACTACAACAAGCGCTCGACCATCACGAGCCGGGAGATCCAGACGGCCGTGCGTCTGCTGTTGCCCGGTGAGCTGGCCAAACACGCCGTGTCCGAGGGCACCAAAGCCGTCACCAAGTACACCAGCTCCAAGTAGGCGACCGAGCGCTCGTCCGCGCAGCCAACACCCAACGGCTCTTCTCAGAGCCACCCAAGGTGTCTGCATTGGCATTGGGATGTAGCGAGAATCTCGACAATTCCGTCCGTTCCCTCTGTTTGACGCTTCCTCGTTTGCAAACGCCAGGCGCGCGCTGTTTGCGTTCTCGTTGTGACAGCGCGTGCGCTGAAAGATTTGTAGCAGAAACGCACAGAACGCCATGCGCTCAGCACAACAACACACACACAAAAAGGGACTCTCACGCGCCGATAGGGCCATTTTACTCCGCATTGGCTGCTTCAACACAGCGCAGCGGATGTCTCGCCATTCAGTTCCGTTTGCCAGAACTGCACTGCTGGCGTTGATGAAACTCTCGCACACGTACTTCTCGACTGCGCCGCATATATCTCAGCTCGTGAAATCCTAATCGACGCCCAGGACTCCCCATAGCCCGTCCCGAGGACTTTCTGTTTCCTAGGGGTCTTGCGGGTTTACTCAAAAGAGCCTTCCCAGCTCTCATTGATTTCTTTGAGTCGTCGAACCTTACCACGCGGCCATCGGCGCCGTTTCACGCTTCTTTTCTTCACGGCCTTACGCTCGTCCTCTCCCGTATTTGTTTCTCTTCACTCCTTTATTCGCCTTACCCTCCCCCGTGCAGTACTGTTGAGGTGACCTCCTAAGCGAGAGACTGTTGCGGTACTGCACTCTTCTCTTCTTTTACCAGTTCAACGTCACTTACTACTACTTCTTGTTTACAAACACGCGGCGCGCGCTGTCGGACAGCGCGTGTGCTACAACTTTTGTAGCAGAGCCGCACAGGAAGCCATGGGCTCAGCACAACAACACGCACAAAGCAAGTATGGGATGGGGCGCGTGAGGCGACTCTGCGCGAGCGGCCACGTTCGCCTGCACTAATTACCACGGCGCGTGTTTCACACACCTAGGACGATGAGGCGGTCGTTGCTGCACATTTACTTAATTCTGGTGTAGCGTAACTTTTAAAAGCAGGCAGCCCTCATCCCTCTTTTGTTTTTTTCACGCTTTATGTCTTCTCTTGTTTCGACGCGCTTTTAAAAGCGGGTCCTGAGGTGTGCCTTCATGGCTGCTAGAATGCCCTCTCGGCGGCCGCCCGCACGTAGGCAGCAGTGCTCCGGACTGAAATTCAGAGCCGCGCCATGCCAGTGCCGCATCGCTGTAGCAGTGGCTGGCGAGCGGAAATGGGTTAGCACGTTCACGAAGCAGCAGTGCGTAAGGGATATTTTACACTGTTATTACAAATGTATGTGTGAGTGGCTTTAAAAGGGGGAAAAGGAAGAGATAAGTACAGCGCTGTTACTGCCTCTCGTGCGAGGGCACCTTCACGGCGCTGTACGGGTGAGGGGAAAGGGATAAGAAAGGGTAGTGAAGAAAACAGAGTATAAAAGTGAATTATTACAAATGTAAGCTCTCCGCACACTTACATAGCTAGCGGTTTCGCGCGCGCCCTGCGTATAGCTGCCTTCGTACGGGGCGACGGGAGAGGGAGGAGGTCGGAGCGCCGTCAACAATGCCCTCTCTCTCTTCCGTCCCCTAGAATGCTGAATTGGGCTCGCGCGCGCGTCTTACGCTGGTTTCGGTGACGTTATCTGCGAGGCTACGTAAGCTATCGCGACGAAATTTGACGGTCGTGTAGGCACCAGTGAGCGGTGCCGGCGTGCGAAATTTGAAACGCCTGAGGCGAAGAGAGCATGAACGCGCCCTGTTTTGCGACTAGTGATCAAGGGAACGATGTTGGCGTGGCTGAGTTTGAAGTTGTGCGCACGGTGTGCTTTGCGGCAATGACCAGAGTGCACTTGCAAGCGTATCCGAGCTACCGGTGAACAGAACGAGTAATCATAATTACGAGAACACAATAAACTTGTTCCTGGGGCGCGACACGAGCAGTGAGTGCGTGCAGCATAGGACAATAACGTTGTTGACACGTTCATTTATTTATTTTTTTTTTTTCTCTTGGCGCGTCGAGCAAAAGAAGAAGTGAGGCGGGTTGAACATCAGCAGTCAGAGGTGCCAAAGAGAAACAACATGAGAAAAAAAAAAAAAAAGTAAGCTCCGCGATTGTGTTACGAAGCCACTTGTCTCGAACTCAGTGCGTGGCCTAAGAAGGGCTCAGTGCAGCCACCCGCGACTCACTCGCGAAGAGAGGCCGCGCTGCCCGTGAGCCAATCGGCGCGCGTTTCGCCTCCTCGCCCTCTTTTTTGCGGCGCGGCTTCCTCGCTCGGTCGCGGCGCAGGGACTCGGCATTCGCTCTCCTGACTCGCTTCGAAGCAGCAGCAACAGCCGAGATGTCTGGACGTGGCAAGGGCGGCAAGGGGCTCGGCAAGGGTGGCGCGAAGCGTCATCGTAAGGTGTTGCGTGACAACATCCAAGGCATCACCAAGCCTGCCATCCGTCGCCTCGCTCGCCGTGGTGGTGTCAAGCGTATCTCTGGCCTGATCTACGAGGAGACACGCGGTGTGCTCAAGGTGTTCCTCGAGAACGTGATCCGGGACGCCGTCACCTACACTGAGCACGCCAAGCGCAAGACCGTGACCGCTGTTGGGTTGCCCTGCAGACGGGGTGCTTTGGGAGCCGCAGCTTGCAGACCCATGGAGGAAGTTTTATTTTACTGCTCCCCTTTTTTTTGTGAATCTTTGTTCCTTCCACCGTTTCGCCCCTTCGTACGCTTGCCTCCGCCTTTTTCTTTTACCAATTGGCTTTTTCTCTAAAACTGATTTGGGCTAGCTTTGGCGGCCCCTTTTCATTTATTTTATATTCGGCTTTATACCCGTTATACCTTCACGGTGGTGCGGGTTTGCCCCTCCTTTATTTTTCCTTTCTTTTTCGCTCACGGGGCCACATAAAGCCATGGACGTGGTGTATGCCCTCAAGCGTCAGGGCCGCACCCTCTACGGTTTCGGAGGCTAAGCAGCACGCGTGCGCGCCGTCGTCTGCAAGCAGCGCATCAGCTCCTCTGAAGAACCCAACAGCCCTCTTCAGGGCTACCCACCTGGTGCTTCGGCAGTGACGCGCAGGATTTGCGATCTCCTGCTCCGTTAGCCCTCTTTTGCATGCCATTATCTCGCATTCGGCCGCACGAGACGCGCGGTGAACTTGGGTCAGGTGAGCGAGCGCAACCGCATGTATTTGCAAGGCGTGGTAGCATTGCTTTTCGCCCTCGCAAGGCGAGCTTTGCTCGATTGCATTTGCGCTCGCCACTGTGTGCTGTGTTGCTCCCATTTCAGTCGCCGTCAGTCTGTCCGAGTTGCGACGTGGCGGTCGTTCGTGCAGCTCAGTTGTCGCCTTTGGTTGGACCCTGGTAGAGGCAACCAGAGTGGAATGATGATTAAAAGCAAGAGGTAATCATAAGCTCGTCGATGCGCATTTTGTCGCTTTGAAGTGGCTCGCTTCCTCTACTCCCTTGGAGAAGAGTACGAGCCGCGCGGCAGCGGGCGCATTTCAGTTAGGTAAGTTTTATATTTGACAAAGATAGCTCATGTGGGTACGCAACAAAGCAAAGCACGAGGAAAATATTGCCGGGCACGGGCCAGTGTGTAACAGCTGAAAGCGAGTTTTCTACAGGCAGCGTTTATTTGTTCTTTCCAGTGCAAGCGTTAAATGATTGAGCCTACTGTGTCTTAGCTCAATTCGCATGGCTTCGTTGGTTTGCGTGTGTGCGTCGGAGAAAGAATAACGAGCCAGTCCTCTTGCCCTACGAGCTGAGCGCCCGTCGTGTCCCTCGTCTAGCCTGCGGTTGTTGCAAGCCACCACCGTGCGATTCACAATTGTGTAACTCTTTTGAGCGACGCAAATGAATGCTAAGGTGAGATTAGCTAGTTAACTTTCGCTAGAACCGAGCTCACTGCGTTGTATTCAAACGGACGAGGGTGCGCGCGGTGGACACCGAGGCGCGTGCTGTTTTCATTGATGCTGTTGTTTGTGATACTTGTGTACAGGGTCACAGTGGGATTTCTTATTAGCGCGCTATAGGTGATAAGCAGTTGGTTCGATGCCTACGTGGCTCTTCTTGCAAGCCAATGCACTCCTTAGTTGACCAGAACAAGCGGAAAATAAAATAGAGGAGCAGAGCGGCGAAGTGTGCTTACTGAGACAGAAATATGCTTGCACAGTGCAGACTCACTTTCTCTCGTTATTTCTATACGACTGGCTCTTTCGTCATGCGTGCGTGTAGGTGATGCTGGGCGACCCTTGTTCGCGCCATATACTTAGATCGGTCAGGAAGCGGGCGCTGGACATGCGCTGTATTTAAAGAAAACAAAACTTTTTCGAGCGACGTATCCGTGCATGCCACACGCCGCGCGAGCTGGGGAAAAAGAGAGAGAGGGATGGGCGATTTGAGCGGTGCATCACGTATTTGTCGAACTCTTCGCCGCCAGAGGGAGCCGCCTGTCCTACATACGAACATTTGTCCTTGTGGCAGCTTATGTCCGGCGTATTACGCGCTGTAAGGCGGTTGCGTAATGGCATGGACGCGCCAAAGTGCACAAGACTACCTCTTGCCGCTGCATCCCTGGAATTTCGTGTATGTGCAAGCTGCTGTACAGAAAGATTCCGAATTCGAACCGGCTCCCTCACTCGTGGCACATGTATTGGCACGCGAAGGTAAGAGAAACTGACACACGCCGGCCGTCGTCATTGCACGGATTTCGCATTCGTGTTGCGCTTAATGAAAGCCAAGCTCGCGCCTATTATTTTACATTTGTCCCACGAAGCCGCCGGGAAATAGCAACGTGAGGTGATGGCCAAACAAGTCAACAAATGGGGAAGGAACAGTCAGAGAAAATGTACGGGCCCCTTGCTTTGAAGAAGCGTGGCACCATTGGTTTATTTCTTTTCGCTTGTCTATGTTTGGATTACTACTGCGAAGTCACTGGCATGTGCGTGCAAAGGGCATAGCCGAGGACCAAGCAAGGCGTACACAGTGATGTGTACGCCTCTCATGACAACAACGGGTTGTCATGAGAGAACTACTGCAGCCATGTAAACAAGGTTCTTGTTGCATGTGAGAAAGAAATGTCTGGTGGTGCTGTGACGTTCCTTTTTTCTTTTTTTTTTCCTTCCATAATGCTCGAGTACTGGCAGGTTAAGAGGTACAAAGTTTCATATCTCAACAATACAAAGCGGTACCGCGATCGTGTGAGCTGCACACAACTACTCACGGAAGTTTTGTCTAAAAATTTTTATCCCACCGAAAACGCCTGTAACGTCTACGAAGGTATTGTAAAAGCCATACTCACACATGACTGGTATATCTCATCGAGGCGTGTAAATTGTGTTCCCTTTATACATATCGCCTTGTGCAATTAACAGAATTTCCAAATCCAGTTCCATCGCTGTGTGACGGAGCCTTCAAGCGCACAGTGGAACTGTTTTTTCTCTCTTCCATTTCACAGTTTTCCACACTCACTGAGAAAATAAAAAAAAAGAATATTAAGAAAGAGGCAGAGCTCGGCATCAGTTGAAAATTGCACTGTTGCAGGCGCGGCCTTTGAACATCTTCGTTTACACGCAATTAGGCGCACCAAATTCGGTGCATTAGTTGGCGAGGAAATACATTTCTCCCGGCGGCTGCCGAGCTGGAGCTTCGCTATAAGATGACAACAACGCCGTCGATCCTGTGGCGAAGTTGCGTGCGTGAATGAAATCGAAAAAGCTAGCTGACGAAATGTAGGCACTGTATAGAGCAAAGTGTTGCGTTTCATGAGTGTTTGTCAAAACATGGGTGTCCCTTGCAAGTGCGAAAACTGTGTGCCGAATGCGTGGCACGGGGAAGCCGCGCTTGGGATCGCGCCTGCGAAGCGTTGGTTGATGCTACCTTGACATATTGTTTAAGGACCCTTCATACACACGGAAGTACCGCTTGCCTGTCCATAGTTTTGAGGCCCCAATTAGTTGCCCATGTCTCCTAACGCGCGTTCAACACCTGTCAATATTGTATTCCAAATTCGCTCTTAGAGCGGAAGTACATCGTTTTCCCTGCAACTCTCAAGTGGTGCTGGTAGTCCGTACGTGAGTTTGTCGTTAATCTTGCGAGGCGCATGCGTTCTTCTATGCGTGGACGGCAAAGTGCGGTACTGGCATGTCTGCACATGCGAGACGGTTTGCCTCCGAGTGCGGCCAAAACACGACGTTGTTGCCCCTCGAGAAGGCACCGTGGCGCGCACTTGTAGTTCGTGAAACGAGCATCAGCATGATCAAATCAAGGCAGTGGACAAGCAGTAATGTACCCTAAACCTGCCACCCATCTCCGTCGCGCGGAGATCGCGATAACAGCTCCGATGGCGTTGGGCGTGGAGCGCTAACCACTGTCGAGATCAGTGGTGTGGTCTCACACTCGGCACTGGCAATTCGCGACGCGCGGCGGTATAAGCGAGATTGTGGTGTTGGCTGAAACGGAAGAGAACAGCGCGGCATGCTGTCGTGTTTAAACTCAATTAAACCGCCTGCGAATGTGCTTTCCTTAGCCGCGAACAGGGCGGCCGCGCGAAAACGTGCCTCCTCCAGCATCCTGGCGAACGGCGGCGGCGTGCGCACCGCCCGAGACGGCTGCGCTGGCGCTGGCCAATCGGCGGGTGACTTGGAGAGGAGAAGAGTAGTGCGGCGAAGCACGACGCGCGCGGCGCAGGGGTCATTTTCACTCCGGCAGTCGACGACTTCGGACGCTCGCTCCGTTCGCCATGGCCAGGACCAAGCAAACCGCCCGTAAGAGCACCGGTGGGAAGGCTCCGCGTAAGCAGCTTGCTACCAAGGCTGCTCGCAAGAGTGCACCTGCCACAGGAGGGGTTAAGAAACCGCATCGCTACAGGCCTGGGACCGTGGCCCTTCGTGAAATTCGCCGCTACCAGAAGTCGACCGAACTTCTCATCCGCAAGCTGCCGTTCCAGCGCTTGGTGAGGGAAATCGCTCAGGATTTCAAGACCGACCTCCGATTCCAGAGTTCGGCTGTGATGGCCCTTCAGGAGGCCAGCGAGGCCTACCTGGTCGGTCTCTTCGAGGACACCAACCTGTGCGCCATCCACGCCAAGCGCGTTACCATCATGCCGAAGGACATCCAGCTGGCCCGGCGCATCCGTGGCGAGCGCGCCTAAGTTCGGCCGCTGTCTGCGCCGCAGCCTCGGTCGGTCAGGCAAGCAACACAAAACGGTCCTTCTCAGGACCACCTACATGTTTGCTTCGGCCACGGGAGCACGCGAGACCACGTACTCCAACCGTACCCTCTCGGTCTGTCTGTTCTGTTGTTGTTTTTTTATTATTAATATTTGTGCGTGTGTGTCTGTGGTGGGCTGCCGGTGCGAGGTGTTGCCTCGTTTGGTATGCATATGGTAAGTATTGCGCGCGCTCGAGCACGAACAAGAAGAGAGAGGAAAATAAAAAAAAGAAACAAAATGCGCGTTCGTTGCGAAACGGTTCGCGCATTCATGCGAAGAAGCCGCGCCCCAAAACGAAATTAACGCGGCCGATGTTGCGTGCAAGCTTTCGTGTATTGGAATGCCATGCGTGCGTTTGTTCACGTTCCTCATGCATACCTGCCTGGCTCATAAGTAAGTGCATGCTGGTTGCGGATATGGCCCATTTGTTGTTTGTTTTTAAGGGCCCATATCACAGTCCACTACGCGAATTGCAGTGAGGCTCGTGCCTGTGCGCCCCCGGACACCCTGAAGCTCGCTTTCTATCTACATTCGTGCACTGACATGCCAGCTAGCTAGCAGCAGCAGCAGCGTCAGTTCAAGAGTGGGCACGGTTGCGATAATTCAAACAGAGGGAAACGGGCGCAGAGAACGGGATTGCCAAGCAAAACCCTGCCGTCACACGCATTTCGGTGGTCCTGACAAGGACCGTTGGGTTGTGCGACGAGCGCGACTGTAGTCCGGCGGCTGGGAGCTCGCTTACGCCTTCTTCTCGGTCTTCTTTGGGAGAAGCACAGCTTGGATGTTGGGCAAGACGCCGCCCTGCGCGATCGTCACGCCGGAGAGCAGCTTGTTCAGCTCCTCGTCGTTGCGGATGGCGAGCTGCAGGTGGCGGGGGATGATCCTGGTCTTCTTGTTGTCACGAGCCGCGTTGCCAGCGAGCTCGAGCACTTCGGCAGCCAGGTACTCGAGGACGGCCGCGAGGTAGACGGGAGCGCCCGCTCCGACGCGCTCGGCGTAGTTTCCCTTGCGCAGGAGACGGTGGATACGGCCCACGGGGAACTGGAGACCCGCGCGGCTGGAACGCGTCTTGCTCTTGCCCTTCGCCTTGCCGCCTTTGCCGCGTCCGGACATGCTGGTGCTGTTGCTGAGACTGAGGACGAAACAACGACTTGCACAGTCGCGATCGGTGAGCGATTTGAGCCGTGCTCGTAGCGCCTTCGCCGCTCTCGCCGCCGCCGGTCCCAAAGGAAAGCGCGAGCGAGCACGAGGGAGAGGGAGAGAAGCCGCGCGGACCAATGGCGAGCGCGGCAATGCGAGGTCCCGTCAACACCACCCTCCCGCCATAAAAGCGCGGCGCACGCGACCGGTCGCGCGTATTCCGATCTCGTTTGTTCGGCTACTGACACTGCCGCGATGCCTCCCCAGCCCAGCGGTAAGGCCGTGAAGAAGGCCGGCAAGGCGCAGAAGAACGTGCGCGCCACCGACAAGAAGAAGAAGAAGCGCCGCAGGAAGGAGAGCTTCTCCATCTATATCTACAAGGTGCTGAAGCAGGTGCACCCGGACACTGGAGTCTCCAGCAAGGCCATGTCTATCATGAACAGCTTCGTGAACGACATCTTCGAGCGTATCGCCGCGGAGTCGTCCCGTCTGGCTCACTACAACAAGCGCTCGACCATCACGAGCCGGGAGATCCAGACGGCCGTGCGTCTGCTGTTGCCCGGTGAGCTGGCCAAACACGCCGTGTCCGAGGGCACCAAAGCCGTCACCAAGTACACCAGCTCCAAGTAGGCGACCGAGCGCTCGTCCGCGCAGCCAACACCCAACGGCTCTTCTCAGAGCCACCCAAGGTGTCTGCATTGGCATTGGGATGTAGCGAGAATCTCGACAATTCCGTCCGTTCCCTCTGTTTGACGCTTCCTCGTTTGCAAACGCCAGGCGCGCGCTGTTTGCGTTCTCGTTGTGACAGCGCGTGCGCTGAAAGATTTGTAGCAGAAACGCACAGAACGCCATGCGCTCAGCACAACAACACACACACAAAAAGGGACTCTCACGCGCCGATAGGGCCATTTTACTCCGCATTGGCTGCTTCAACACAGCGCAGCGGATGTCTCGCCATTCAGTTCCGTTTGCCAGAACTGCACTGCTGGCGTTGATGAAACTCTCGCACACGTACTTCTCGACTGCGCCGCATATATCTCAGCTCGTGAAATCCTAATCGACGCCCAGGACTCCCCATAGCCCGTCCCGAGGACTTTCTGTTTCCTAGGGGTCTTGCGGGTTTACTCAAAAGAGCCTTCCCAGCTCTCATTGATTTCTTTGAGTCGTCGAACCTTACCACGCGGCCATCGGCGCCGTTTCACGCTTCTTTTCTTCACGGCCTTACGCTCGTCCTCTCCCGTATTTGTTTCTCTTCACTCCTTTATTCGCCTTACCCTCCCCCGTGCAGTACTGTTGAGGTGACCTCCTAAGCGAGAGACTGTTGCGGTACTGCACTCTTCTCTTCTTTTACCAGTTCAACGTCACTTACTACTACTTCTTGTTTACAAACACGCGGCGCGCGCTGTCGGACAGCGCGTGTGCTACAACTTTTGTAGCAGAGCCGCACAGGAAGCCACGGGCTCAGCACAACAACACGCACAAAGCAAGTATGGGATGGGGCGCGTGAGGCGACTCTGCGCGAGCGGCCACGTTCGCCTGCACTAATTACCACGGCGCGTGTTTCACACACCTAGGACGATGAGGCGGTCGTTGCTGCACATTTACTTAATTCTGGTGTAGCGTAACTTTTAAAAGCAGGCAGCCCTCATCCCTCTTTTGTTTTTTTCACGCTTTATGTCTTCTCTTGTTTCGACGCGCTTTTAAAAGCGGGTCCTGAGGTGTGCCTTCATGGCTGCTAGAATGCCCTCTCGGCGGCCGCCCGCACGTAGGCAGCAGTGCTCCGGACTGAAATTCAGAGCCGCGCCATGCCAGTGCCGCATCGCTGTAGCAGTGGCTGGCGAGCGGAAATGGGTTAGCACGTTCACGAAGCAGCAGTGCGTAAGGGATATTTTACACTGTTATTACAAATGTATGTGTGAGTGGCTTTAAAAGGGGGAAAAGGAAGAGATAAGTACAGCGCTGTTACTGCCTCTCGTGCGAGGGCACCTTCACGGCGCTGTACGGGTGAGGGGAAAGGGATAAGAAAGGGTAGTGAAGAAAACAGAGTATAAAAGTGAATTATTACAAATGTAAGCTCTCCGCACACTTACATAGCTAGCGGTTTCGCGCGCGCCCTGCGTATAGCTGCCTTCGTACGGGGCGACGGGAGAGGGAGGAGGTCGGAGCGCCGTCAACAATGCCCTCTCTCTCTTCCGTCCCCTAGAATGCTGAATTGGGCTCGCGCGCGCGTCTTACGCTGGTTTCGGTGACGTTATCTGCGAGGCTACGTAAGCTATCGCGACGAAATTTGACGGTCGTGTAGGCACCAGTGAGCGGTGCCGGCGTGCGAAATTTGAAACGCCTGAGGCGAAGAGAGCATGAACGCGCCCTGTTTTGCGACTAGTGATCAAGGGAACGATGTTGGCGTGGCTGAGTTTGAAGTTGTGCGCACGGTGTGCTTTGCGGCAATGACCAGAGTGCACTTGCAAGCGTATCCGAGCTACCGGTGAACAGAACGAGTAATCATAATTACGAGAACACAATAAACTTGTTCCTGGGGCGCGACACGAGCAGTGAGTGCGTGCAGCATAGGACAATAACGTTGTTGACACGTTCATTTATTTATTTTTTTTTTTTCTCTTGGCGCGTCGAGCAAAAGAAGAAGTGAGGCGGGTTGAACATCAGCAGTCAGAGGTGCCAAAGAGAAACAACATGAGAAAAAAAAAAAAAAAAAGTAAGCTCCGCGATTGTGTTACGAAGCCACTTGTCTCGAACTCAGTGCGTGGCCTAAGAAGGGCTCAGTGCAGCCACCCGCGACTCACTCGCGAAGAGAGGCCGCGCTGCCCGTGAGCCAATCGGCGCGCGTTTCGCCTCCTCGCCCTCTTTTTTGCGGCGCGGCTTCCTCGCTCGGTCGCGGCGCAGGGACTCGGCATTCGCTCTCCTGACTCGCTTCGAAGCAGCAGCAACAGCCGAGATGTCTGGACGTGGCAAGGGCGGCAAGGGGCTCGGCAAGGGTGGCGCGAAGCGTCATCGTAAGGTGTTGCGTGACAACATCCAAGGCATCACCAAGCCTGCCATCCGTCGCCTCGCTCGCCGTGGTGGTGTCAAGCGTATCTCTGGCCTGATCTACGAGGAGACACGCGGTGTGCTCAAGGTGTTCCTCGAGAACGTGATCCGGGACGCCGTCACCTACACTGAGCACGCCAAGCGCAAGACCGTGACCGCCATGGACGTGGTGTATGCCCTCAAGCGTCAGGGCCGCACCCTCTACGGTTTCGGAGGCTAAGCAGCACGCGTGCGCGCCGTCGTCTGCAAGCAGCGCATCAGCTCCTCTGAAGAACCCAACAGCCCTCTTCAGGGCTACCCACCTGGTGCTTCGGCAGTGACGCGCAGGATTTGCGATCTCCTGCTCCGTTAGCCCTCTTTTGCATGCCATTATCTCGCATTCGGCCGCACGAGACGCGCGGTGAACTTGGGTCAGGTGAGCGAGCGCAACCGCATGTATTTGCAAGGCGTGGTAGCATTGCTTTTCGCCCTCGCAAGGCGAGCTTTGCTCGATTGCATTTGCGCTCGCCACTGTGTGCTGTGTTGCTCCCATTTCAGTCGCCGTCAGTCTGTCCGAGTTGCGACGTGGCGGTCGTTCGTGCAGCTCAGTTGTCGCCTTTGGTTGGACCCTGGTAGAGGCAACCAGAGTGGAATGATGATTAAAAGCAAGAGGTAATCATAAGCTCGTCGATGCGCATTTTGTCGCTTTGAAGTGGCTCGCTTCCTCTACTCCCTTGGAGAAGAGTACGAGCCGCGCGGCAGCGGGCGCATTTCAGTTAGGTAAGTTTTATATTTGACAAAGATAGCTCATGTGGGTACGCAACAAAGCAAAGCACGAGGAAAATATTGCCGGGCACGGGCCAGTGTGTAACAGCTGAAAGCGAGTTTTCTACAGGCAGCGTTTATTTGTTCTTTCCAGTGCAAGCGTTAAATGATTGAGCCTACTGTGTCTTAGCTCAATTCGCATGGCTTCGTTGGTTTGCGTGTGTGCGTCGGAGAAAGAATAACGAGCCAGTCCTCTTGCCCTACGAGCTGAGCGCCCGTCGTGTCCCTCGTCTAGCCTGCGGTTGTTGCAAGCCACCACCGTGCGATTCACAATTGTGTAACTCTTTTGAGCGACGCAAATGAATGCTAAGGTGAGATTAGCTAGTTAACTTTCGCTAGAACCGAGCTCACTGCGTTGTATTCAAACGGACGAGGGTGCGCGCGGTGGACACCGAGGCGCGTGCTGTTTTCATTGATGCTGTTGTTTGTGATACTTGTGTACAGGGTCACAGTGGGATTTCTTATTAGCGCGCTATAGGTGATAAGCAGTTGGTTCGATGCCTACGTGGCTCTTCTTGCAAGCCAATGCACTCCTTAGTTGACCAGAACAAGCGGAAAATAAAATAGAGGAGCAGAGCGGCGAAGTGTGCTTACTGAGACAGAAATATGCTTGCACAGTGCAGACTCACTTTCTCTCGTTATTTCTATACGACTGGCTCTTTCGTCATGCGTGCGTGTAGGTGATGCTGGGCGACCCTTGTTCGCGCCATATACTTAGATCGGTCAGGAAGCGGGCGCTGGACATGCGCTGTATTTAAAGAAAACAAAACTTTTTCGAGCGACGTATCCGTGCATGCCACACGCCGCGCGAGCTGGGGAAAAAGAGAGAGAGGGATGGGCGATTTGAGCGGTGCATCACGTATTTGTCGAACTCTTCGCCGCCAGAGGGAGCCGCCTGTCCTACATACGAACATTTGTCCTTGTGGCAGCTTATGTCCGGCGTATTACGCGCTGTAAGGCGGTTGCGTAATGGCATGGACGCGCCAAAGTGCACAAGACTACCTCTTGCCGCTGCATCCCTGGAATTTCGTGTATGTGCAAGCTGCTGTACAGAAAGATTCCGAATTCGAACCGGCTCCCTCACTCGTGGCACATGTATTGGCACGCGAAGGTAAGAGAAACTGACACACGCCGGCCGTCGTCATTGCACGGATTTCGCATTCGTGTTGCGCTTAATGAAAGCCAAGCTCGCGCCTATTATTTTACATTTGTCCCACGAAGCCGCCGGGAAATAGCAACGTGAGGTGATGGCCAAACAAGTCAACAAATGGGGAAGGAACAGTCAGAGAAAATGTACGGGCCCCTTGCTTTGAAGAAGCGTGGCACCATTGGTTTATTTCTTTTCGCTTGTCTATGTTTGGATTACTACTGCGAAGTCACTGGCATGTGCGTGCAAAGGGCATAGCCGAGGACCAAGCAAGGCGTACACAGTGATGTGTACGCCTCTCATGACAACAACGGGTTGTCATGAGAGAACTACTGCAGCCATGTAAACAAGGTTCTTGTTGCATGTGAGAAAGAAATGTCTGGTGGTGCTGTGACGTTCCTTTTTTCTTTTTTTTTTTCCTTCCATAATGCTCGAGTACTGGCAGGTTAAGAGGTACAAAGTTTCATATCTCAACAATACAAAGCGGTACCGCGATCGTGTGAGCTGCACACAACTACTCACGGAAGTTTTGTCTAAAAATTTTTATCCCACCGAAAACGCCTGTAACGTCTACGAAGGTATTGTAAAAGCCATACTCACACATGACTGGTATATCTCATCGAGGCGTGTAAATTGTGTTCCCTTTATACATATCGCCTTGTGCAATTAACAGAATTTCCAAATCCAGTTCCATCGCTGTGTGACGGAGCCTTCAAGCGCACAGTGGAACTGTTTTTTCTCTCTTCCATTTCACAGTTTTCCACACTCACTGAGAAAATAAAAAAAAAAGAATATTAAGAAAGAGGCAGAGCTCGGCATCAGTTGAAAATTGCACTGTTGCAGGCGCGGCCTTTGAACATCTTCGTTTACACGCAATTAGGCGCACCAAATTCGGTGCATTAGTTGGCGAGGAAATACATTTCTCCCGGCGGCTGCCGAGCTGGAGCTTCGCTATAAGATGACAACAACGCCGTCGATCCTGTGGCGAAGTTGCGTGCGTGAATGAAATCGAAAAAGCTAGCTGACGAAATGTAGGCACTGTATAGAGCAAAGTGTTGCGTTTCATGAGTGTTTGTCAAAACATGGGTGTCCCTTGCAAGTGCGAAAACTGTGTGCCGAATGCGTGGCACGGGGAAGCCGCGCTTGGGATCGCGCCTGCGAAGCGTTGGTTGATGCTACCTTGACATATTGTTTAAGGACCCTTCATACACACGGAAGTACCGCTTGCCTGTCCATAGTTTTGAGGCCCCAATTAGTTGCCCATGTCTCCTAACGCGCGTTCAACACCTGTCAATATTGTATTCCAAATTCGCTCTTAGAGCGGAAGTACATCGTTTTCCCTGCAACTCTCAAGTGGTGCTGGTAGTCCGTACGTGAGTTTGTCGTTAATCTTGCGAGGCGCATGCGTTCTTCTATGCGTGGACGGCAAAGTGCGGTACTGGCATGTCTGCACATGCGAGACGGTTTGCCTCCGAGTGCGGCCAAAACACGACGTTGTTGCCCCTCGAGAAGGCACCGTGGCGCGCACTTGTAGTTCGTGAAACGAGCATCAGCATGATCAAATCAAGGCAGTGGACAAGCAGTAATGTACCCTAAACCTGCCACCCATCTCCGTCGCGCGGAGATCGCGATAACAGCTCCGATGGCGTTGGGCGTGGAGCGCTAACCACTGTCGAGATCAGTGGTGTGGTCTCACACTCGGCACTGGCAATTCGCGACGCGCGGCGGTATAAGCGAGATTGTGGTGTTGGCTGAAACGGAAGAGAACAGCGCGGCATGCTGTCGTGTTTAAACTCAATTAAACCGCCTGCGAATGTGCTTTCCTTAGCCGCGAACAGGGCGGCCGCGCGAAAACGTGCCTCCTCCAGCATCCTGGCGAACGGCGGCGGCGTGCGCACCGCCCGAGACGGCTGCGCTGGCGCTGGCCAATCGGCGGGTGACTTGGAGAGGAGAAGAGTAGTGCGGCGAAGCACGACGCGCGCGGCGCAGGGGTCATTTTCACTCCGGCAGTCGACGACTTCGGACGCTCGCTCCGTTCGCCATGGCCAGGACCAAGCAAACCGCCCGTAAGAGCACCGGTGGGAAGGCTCCGCGTAAGCAGCTTGCTACCAAGGCTGCTCGCAAGAGTGCACCTGCCACAGGAGGGGTTAAGAAACCGCATCGCTACAGGCCTGGGACCGTGGCCCTTCGTGAAATTCGCCGCTACCAGAAGTCGACCGAACTTCTCATCCGCAAGCTGCCGTTCCAGCGCTTGGTGAGGGAAATCGCTCAGGATTTCAAGACCGACCTCCGATTCCAGAGTTCGGCTGTGATGGCCCTTCAGGAGGCCAGCGAGGCCTACCTGGTCGGTCTCTTCGAGGACACCAACCTGTGCGCCATCCACGCCAAGCGCGTTACCATCATGCCGAAGGACATCCAGCTGGCCCGGCGCATCCGTGGCGAGCGCGCCTAAGTTCGGCCGCTGTCTGCGCCGCAGCCTCGGTCGGTCAGGCAAGCAACACAAAACGGTCCTTCTCAGGACCACCTACATGTTTGCTTCGGCCACGGGAGCACGCGAGACCACGTACTCCAACCGTACCCTCTCGGTCTGTCTGTTCTGTTGTTGTTTTTTTATTATTAATATTTGTGCGTGTGTGTCTGTGGTGGGCTGCCGGTGCGAGGTGTTGCCTCGTTTGGTATGCATATGGTAAGTATTGCGCGCGCTCGAGCACGAACAAGAAGAGAGAGGAAAATAAAAAAAAGAAACAAAATGCGCGTTCGTTGCGAAACGGTTCGCGCATTCATGCGAAGAAGCCGCGCCCCAAAACGAAATTAACGCGGCCGATGTTGCGTGCAAGCTTTCGTGTATTGGAATGCCATGCGTGCGTTTGTTCACGTTCCTCATGCATACCTGCCTGGCTCATAAGTAAGTGCATGCTGGTTGCGGATATGGCCCATTTGTTGTTTGTTTTTAAGGGCCCATATCACAGTCCACTACGCGAATTGCAGTGAGGCTCGTGCCTGTGCGCCCCCGGACACCCTGAAGCTCGCTTTCTATCTACATTCGTGCACTGACATGCCAGCTAGCTAGCAGCAGCAGCAGCGTCAGTTCAAGAGTGGGCACGGTTGCGATAATTCAAACAGAGGGAAACGGGCGCAGAGAACGGGATTGCCAAGCAAAACCCTGCCGTCACACGCATTTCGGTGGTCCTGACAAGGACCGTTGGGTTGTGCGACGAGCGCGACTGTAGTCCGGCGGCTGGGAGCTCGCTTACGCCTTCTTCTCGGTCTTCTTTGGGAGAAGCACAGCTTGGATGTTGGGCAAGACGCCGCCCTGCGCGATCGTCACGCCGGAGAGCAGCTTGTTCAGCTCCTCGTCGTTGCGGATGGCGAGCTGCAGGTGGCGGGGGATGATCCTGGTCTTCTTGTTGTCACGAGCCGCGTTGCCAGCGAGCTCGAGCACTTCGGCAGCCAGGTACTCGAGGACGGCCGCGAGGTAGACGGGAGCGCCCGCTCCGACGCGCTCGGCGTAGTTTCCCTTGCGCAGGAGACGGTGGATACGGCCCACGGGGAACTGGAGACCCGCGCGGCTGGAACGCGTCTTGCTCTTGCCCTTCGCCTTGCCGCCTTTGCCGCGTCCGGACATGCTGGTGCTGTTGCTGAGACTGAGGACGAAACAACGACTTGCACAGTCGCGATCGGTGAGCGATTTGAGCCGTGCTCGTAGCGCCTTCGCCGCTCTCGCCGCCGCCGGTCCCAAAGGAAAGCGCGAGCGAGCACGAGGGAGAGGGAGAGAAGCCGCGCGGACCAATGGCGAGCGCGGCAATGCGAGGTCCCGTCAACACCACCCTCCCGCCATAAAAGCGCGGCGCACGCGACCGGTCGCGCGTATTCCGATCTCGTTTGTTCGGCTACTGACACTGCCGCGATGCCTCCCCAGCCCAGCGGTAAGGCCGTGAAGAAGGCCGGCAAGGCGCAGAAGAACGTGCGCGCCACCGACAAGAAGAAGAAGAAGCGCCGCAGGAAGGAGAGCTTCTCCATCTATATCTACAAGGTGCTGAAGCAGGTGCACCCGGACACTGGAGTCTCCAGCAAGGCCATGTCTATCATGAACAGCTTCGTGAACGACATCTTCGAGCGTATCGCCGCGGAGTCGTCCCGTCTGGCTCACTACAACAAGCGCTCGACCATCACGAGCCGGGAGATCCAGACGGCCGTGCGTCTGCTGTTGCCCGGTGAGCTGGCCAAACACGCCGTGTCCGAGGGCACCAAAGCCGTCACCAAGTACACCAGCTCCAAGTAGGCGACCGAGCGCTCGTCCGCGCAGCCAACACCCAACGGCTCTTCTCAGAGCCACCCAAGGTGTCTGCATTGGCATTGGGATGTAGCGAGAATCTCGACAATTCCGTCCGTTCCCTCTGTTTGACGCTTCCTCGTTTGCAAACGCCAGGCGCGCGCTGTTTGCGTTCTCGTTGTGACAGCGCGTGCGCTGAAAGATTTGTAGCAGAAACGCACAGAACGCCATGCGCTCAGCACAACAACACACACACAAAAAGGGACTCTCACGCGCCGATAGGGCCATTTTACTCCGCATTGGCTGCTTCAACACAGCGCAGCGGATGTCTCGCCATTCAGTTCCGTTTGCCAGAACTGCACTGCTGGCGTTGATGAAACTCTCGCACACGTACTTCTCGACTGCGCCGCATATATCTCAGCTCGTGAAATCCTAATCGACGCCCAGGACTCCCCATAGCCCGTCCCGAGGACTTTCTGTTTCCTAGGGGTCTTGCGGGTTTACTCAAAAGAGCCTTCCCAGCTCTCATTGATTTCTTTGAGTCGTCGAACCTTACCACGCGGCCATCGGCGCCGTTTCACGCTTCTTTTCTTCACGGCCTTACGCTCGTCCTCTCCCGTATTTGTTTCTCTTCACTCCTTTATTCGCCTTACCCTCCCCCGTGCAGTACTGTTGAGGTGACCTCCTAAGCGAGAGACTGTTGCGGTACTGCACTCTTCTCTTCTTTTACCAGTTCAACGTCACTTACTACTACTTCTTGTTTACAAACACGCGGCGCGCGCTGTCGGACAGCGCGTGTGCTACAACTTTTGTAGCAGAGCCGCACAGGAAGCCATGGGCTCAGCACAACAACACGCACAAAGCAAGTATGGGATGGGGCGCGTGAGGCGACTCTGCGCGAGCGGCCACGTTCGCCTGCACTAATTACCACGGCGCGTGTTTCACACACCTAGGACGATGAGGCGGTCGTTGCTGCACATTTACTTAATTCTGGTGTAGCGTAACTTTTAAAAGCAGGCAGCCCTCATCCCTCTTTTGTTTTTTTCACGCTTTATGTCTTCTCTTGTTTCGACGCGCTTTTAAAAGCGGGTCCTGAGGTGTGCCTTCATGGCTGCTAGAATGCCCTCTCGGCGGCCGCCCGCACGTAGGCAGCAGTGCTCCGGACTGAAATTCAGAGCCGCGCCATGCCAGTGCCGCATCGCTGTAGCAGTGGCTGGCGAGCGGAAATGGGTTAGCACGTTCACGAAGCAGCAGTGCGTAAGGGATATTTTACACTGTTATTACAAATGTATGTGTGAGTGGCTTTAAAAGGGGGAAAAGGAAGAGATAAGTACAGCGCTGTTACTGCCTCTCGTGCGAGGGCACCTTCACGGCGCTGTACGGGTGAGGGGAAAGGGATAAGAAAGGGTAGTGAAGAAAACAGAGTATAAAAGTGAATTATTACAAATGTAAGCTCTCCGCACACTTACATAGCTAGCGGTTTCGCGCGCGCCCTGCGTATAGCTGCCTTCGTACGGGGCGACGGGAGAGGGAGGAGGTCGGAGCGCCGTCAACAATGCCCTCTCTCTCTTCCGTCCCCTAGAATGCTGAATTGGGCTCGCGCGCGCGTCTTACGCTGGTTTCGGTGACGTTATCTGCGAGGCTACGTAAGCTATCGCGACGAAATTTGACGGTCGTGTAGGCACCAGTGAGCGGTGCCGGCGTGCGAAATTTGAAACGCCTGAGGCGAAGAGAGCATGAACGCGCCCTGTTTTGCGACTAGTGATCAAGGGAACGATGTTGGCGTGGCTGAGTTTGAAGTTGTGCGCACGGTGTGCTTTGCGGCAATGACCAGAGTGCACTTGCAAGCGTATCCGAGCTACCGGTGAACAGAACGAGTAATCATAATTACGAGAACACAATAAACTTGTTCCTGGGGCGCGACACGAGCAGTGAGTGCGTGCAGCATAGGACAATAACGTTGTTGACACGTTCATTTATTTATTTTTTTTTTTCTCTTGGCGCGTCGAGCAAAAGAAGAAGTGAGGCGGGTTGAACATCAGCAGTCAGAGGTGCCAAAGAGAAACAACATGAGAAAAAAAAAAAAAAAAAGTAAGCTCCGCGATTGTGTTACGAAGCCACTTGTCTCGAACTCAGTGCGTGGCCTAAGAAGGGCTCAGTGCAGCCACCCGCGACTCACTCGCGAAGAGAGGCCGCGCTGCCCGTGAGCCAATCGGCGCGCGTTTCGCCTCCTCGCCCTCTTTTTTGCGGCGCGGCTTCCTCGCTCGGTCGCGGCGCAGGGACTCGGCATTCGCTCTCCTGACTCGCTTCGAAGCAGCAGCAACAGCCGAGATGTCTGGACGTGGCAAGGGCGGCAAGGGGCTCGGCAAGGGTGGCGCGAAGCGTCATCGTAAGGTGTTGCGTGACAACATCCAAGGCATCACCAAGCCTGCCATCCGTCGCCTCGCTCGCCGTGGTGGTGTCAAGCGTATCTCTGGCCTGATCTACGAGGAGACACGCGGTGTGCTCAAGGTGTTCCTCGAGAACGTGATCCGGGACGCCGTCACCTACACTGAGCACGCCAAGCGCAAGACCGTGACCGCCATGGACGTGGTGTATGCCCTCAAGCGTCAGGGCCGCACCCTCTACGGTTTCGGAGGCTAAGCAGCACGCGTGCGCGCCGTCGTCTGCAAGCAGCGCATCAGCTCCTCTGAAGAACCCAACAGCCCTCTTCAGGGCTACCCACCTGGTGCTTCGGCAGTGACGCGCAGGATTTGCGATCTCCTGCTCCGTTAGCCCTCTTTTGCATGCCATTATCTCGCATTCGGCCGCACGAGACGCGCGGTGAACTTGGGTCAGGTGAGCGAGCGCAACCGCATGTATTTGCAAGGCGTGGTAGCATTGCTTTTCGCCCTCGCAAGGCGAGCTTTGCTCGATTGCATTTGCGCTCGCCACTGTGTGCTGTGTTGCTCCCATTTCAGTCGCCGTCAGTCTGTCCGAGTTGCGACGTGGCGGTCGTTCGTGCAGCTCAGTTGTCGCCTTTGGTTGGACCCTGGTAGAGGCAACCAGAGTGGAATGATGATTAAAAGCAAGAGGTAATCATAAGCTCGTCGATGCGCATTTTGTCGCTTTGAAGTGGCTCGCTTCCTCTACTCCCTTGGAGAAGAGTACGAGCCGCGCGGCAGCGGGCGCATTTCAGTTAGGTAAGTTTTATATTTGACAAAGATAGCTCATGTGGGTACGCAACAAAGCAAAGCACGAGGAAAATATTGCCGGGCACGGGCCAGTGTGTAACAGCTGAAAGCGAGTTTTCTACAGGCAGCGTTTATTTGTTCTTTCCAGTGCAAGCGTTAAATGATTGAGCCTACTGTGTCTTAGCTCAATTCGCATGGCTTCGTTGGTTTGCGTGTGTGCGTCGGAGAAAGAATAACGAGCCAGTCCTCTTGCCCTACGAGCTGAGCGCCCGTCGTGTCCCTCGTCTAGCCTGCGGTTGTTGCAAGCCACCACCGTGCGATTCACAATTGTGTAACTCTTTTGAGCGACGCAAATGAATGCTAAGGTGAGATTAGCTAGTTAACTTTCGCTAGAACCGAGCTCACTGCGTTGTATTCAAACGGACGAGGGTGCGCGCGGTGGACACCGAGGCGCGTGCTGTTTTCATTGATGCTGTTGTTTGTGATACTTGTGTACAGGGTCACAGTGGGATTTCTTATTAGCGCGCTATAGGTGATAAGCAGTTGGTTCGATGCCTACGTGGCTCTTCTTGCAAGCCAATGCACTCCTTAGTTGACCAGAACAAGCGGAAAATAAAATAGAGGAGCAGAGCGGCGAAGTGTGCTTACTGAGACAGAAATATGCTTGCACAGTGCAGACTCACTTTCTCTCGTTATTTCTATACGACTGGCTCTTTCGTCATGCGTGCGTGTAGGTGATGCTGGGCGACCCTTGTTCGCGCCATATACTTAGATCGGTCAGGAAGCGGGCGCTGGACATGCGCTGTATTTAAAGAAAACAAAACTTTTTCGAGCGACGTATCCGTGCATGCCACACGCCGCGCGAGCTGGGGAAAAAGAGAGAGAGGGATGGGCGATTTGAGCGGTGCATCACGTATTTGTCGAACTCTTCGCCGCCAGAGGGAGCCGCCTGTCCTACATACGAACATTTGTCCTTGTGGCAGCTTATGTCCGGCGTATTACGCGCTGTAAGGCGGTTGCGTAATGGCATGGACGCGCCAAAGTGCACAAGACTACCTCTTGCCGCTGCATCCCTGGAATTTCGTGTATGTGCAAGCTGCTGTACAGAAAGATTCCGAATTCGAACCGGCTCCCTCACTCGTGGCACATGTATTGGCACGCGAAGGTAAGAGAAACTGACACACGCCGGCCGTCGTCATTGCACGGATTTCGCATTCGTGTTGCGCTTAATGAAAGCCAAGCTCGCGCCTATTATTTTACATTTGTCCCACGAAGCCGCCGGGAAATAGCAACGTGAGGTGATGGCCAAACAAGTCAACAAATGGGGAAGGAACAGTCAGAGAAAATGTACGGGCCCCTTGCTTTGAAGAAGCGTGGCACCATTGGTTTATTTCTTTTCGCTTGTCTATGTTTGGATTACTACTGCGAAGTCACTGGCATGTGCGTGCAAAGGGCATAGCCGAGGACCAAGCAAGGCGTACACAGTGATGTGTACGCCTCTCATGACAACAACGGGTTGTCATGAGAGAACTACTGCAGCCATGTAAACAAGGTTCTTGTTGCATGTGAGAAAGAAATGTCTGGTGGTGCTGTGACGTTCCTTTTTTCTTTTTTTTTTTCCTTCCATAATGCTCGAGTACTGGCAGGTTAAGAGGTACAAAGTTTCATATCTCAACAATACAAAGCGGTACCGCGATCGTGTGAGCTGCACACAACTACTCACGGAAGTTTTGTCTAAAAATTTTTATCCCACCGAAAACGCCTGTAACGTCTACGAAGGTATTGTAAAAGCCATACTCACACATGACTGGTATATCTCATCGAGGCGTGTAAATTGTGTTCCCTTTATACATATCGCCTTGTGCAATTAACAGAATTTCCAAATCCAGTTCCATCGCTGTGTGACGGAGCCTTCAAGCGCACAGTGGAACTGTTTTTTCTCTCTTCCATTTCACAGTTTTCCACACTCACTGAGAAAATAAAAAAAAAAGAATATTAAGAAAGAGGCAGAGCTCGGCATCAGTTGAAAATTGCACTGTTGCAGGCGCGGCCTTTGAACATCTTCGTTTACACGCAATTAGGCGCACCAAATTCGGTGCATTAGTTGGCGAGGAAATACATTTCTCCCGGCGGCTGCCGAGCTGGAGCTTCGCTATAAGATGACAACAACGCCGTCGATCCTGTGGCGAAGTTGCGTGCGTGAATGAAATCGAAAAAGCTAGCTGACGAAATGTAGGCACTGTATAGAGCAAAGTGTTGCGTTTCATGAGTGTTTGTCAAAACATGGGTGTCCCTTGCAAGTGCGAAAACTGTGTGCCGAATGCGTGGCACGGGGAAGCCGCGCTTGGGATCGCGCCTGCGAAGCGTTGGTTGATGCTACCTTGACATATTGTTTAAGGACCCTTCATACACACGGAAGTACCGCTTGCCTGTCCATAGTTTTGAGGCCCCAATTAGTTGCCCATGTCTCCTAACGCGCGTTCAACACCTGTCAATATTGTATTCCAAATTCGCTCTTAGAGCGGAAGTACATCGTTTTCCCTGCAACTCTCAAGTGGTGCTGGTAGTCCGTACGTGAGTTTGTCGTTAATCTTGCGAGGCGCATGCGTTCTTCTATGCGTGGACGGCAAAGTGCGGTACTGGCATGTCTGCACATGCGAGACGGTTTGCCTCCGAGTGCGGCCAAAACACGACGTTGTTGCCCCTCGAGAAGGCACCGTGGCGCGCACTTGTAGTTCGTGAAACGAGCATCAGCATGATCAAATCAAGGCAGTGGACAAGCAGTAATGTACCCTAAACCTGCCACCCATCTCCGTCGCGCGGAGATCGCGATAACAGCTCCGATGGCGTTGGGCGTGGAGCGCTAACCACTGTCGAGATCAGTGGTGTGGTCTCACACTCGGCACTGGCAATTCGCGACGCGCGGCGGTATAAGCGAGATTGTGGTGTTGGCTGAAACGGAAGAGAACAGCGCGGCATGCTGTACCGTTGTCAGATGGGAGGAGGACGTGGCACCTTTGAAGGCACCGCGTCCATGAGCATACATATCTCATCAACCCATCATCATCCGATACGTCGACCCCGGTACTCCCCCACAACCCGGGTTGACTGGGTGGGGGGACTTGGTTCGGGCCAACGGTCCTTCCCGGACAAGGGGGCTGTTGTGGTGCAGCAACACAGAGTTACCGCACGCAACACACAAACAGCCATGCTGGTCGTACAGGACTCGAGCCTGACTGACCTTCGGACTGCCTCGGCGCAAAAGAGGCCAAGGCATACAACCATGCAGAGCACCAAAGCCGTCCACGGAGCAGCACGACCAACCAAGGGTGCGCCGCCACCGGTTCTAGCTCTGGGTTCCACTGAACCAAACAAAACCCCGTAGATCGACTGGCGCACACGGCCGAGTCGAGCGACCTTAGGAGCATGCATCATAACTTAATGGAAAGCTTTCCGCCTGACTCATCAAAAATTACCGCAGGACGGGCCCACACTTCGAGAAACCTCTTCTCGCCCAAGCGGTGCTGCTCCCGGGTGAGATGGAACCAGACCTCCTTCCGTGCTTTCGCAAGCACTTCGTGAAGGCCCGGCGCCCCCCTCCCGAAAACTGCATCGCAGCGTGCCAACCAAACTTGGTAGGAGCACTCAGCGAGGAGAAGCACGAACTGGTTGACCGCCTGATTAGGCAAAGGGTGCAAAAATCGGACTGTCTGATAGGGAATGCCTGGGAGATTAAAAAGACTAGCAATCCTACTGAGAAGAGCTGCAGGAAGCAAACACTGCGCAAACGCATGAACCGTGTCCTCACGAGCGCCACAGAACGGGCACGCTCCACGAACCGGGACGGCTGTGAAGGGCCTGCAGCCCAACGGCAGGCACCCTCGCGCCAGGCGATACATGAAAGTGGCACGCCTAGCGTCGAGGAAACTGGCCGTGATGAGCTTCCAGTTTGGCCTGTGAATGGACAGGTCATACATATGGCAATGCGGGGGGAGGCCTGGGGTGAGGATGTCTACTAACTCTTGGAGTGGAGTTGAAACTACGTCGATGTCGGGGCGAACCGTGCGGAGGCTGACCAAAGAGTTGGCAGCCGCCGCATAAATGGTGGATGGGGTTCCTGAACGAGGAGCACAGTGGGAAAATGTGCTCTGCGAAAACAAGCGGAGTCGGGTGCTAAGGAAAAACGAGGTAAAGCTTCGAGTCAGGAGCATATCCGAGTTAAGAGCGACCTGGGTCCATCTGACGTGTAGTGCGGTAGCCACGATGCCCAGGTCGGGAATTCCGAGTCCTCCCTTATCCCTGGGCAGCTTGAGCACCCGCCTAGCTACACAACCAGTTGTACCCTTCCAAAGGAAGCGAAAGAGAACCCTCTCCAAGATGAGCTTGGTTCGGGTTGAAACAGGAGACACACACGCCACATACGTCAGGAATGAAAACAAAAGTGAGCGCAGGATTGTCGCTCGAGCAGTCAATGGGCATGACAACGCGCTGAACTGCTGAATTCTGGTTTCAAGCTTCTCCTTAGCCTGTTGCCAGTTTTCAGGAGACAGACCATCTGGTTCGAATTGGAAGCCTAGAATGCGCAGCCGCGTTTTCACGGGGAGACCATGAACGGGCTGCGGACTGGACGGAGTGGAGTTCAAGTACATGGCTGCACTTTTCGACCTATTCAACCTTGCACCACTCGCCCTGCAGTAACTGTCCATGACTTCCAAGACGCCGCAAACTGAGGCTTCGTCCGGGACGACAATGGACAAGTCATCCGCATAGGCAAATAGCGCAACCGGAGGGGAACCTGGTGGGAGTAGGAACCTGCCAATTCTGCGGTCACAAGACAACCTCTGCAGAAGCGGTTCAAAAGCGAGCACGTAGAGGGCAGGTGAGAGGGGGTCCCCCTGCCGTACACCACGCCCCACAATGAACGCCTCCGAGACGCGGTCCCGTATGACAACAGCAGAAGTCGGTCGAGAATACAAAGCTTGGACCATCTGCCGAAAACCCACACTAAAACCAGCCTCTTCCAAAACGTGGAAAAGGTACCTATGGCTAATAATGTCGAAAGCCTTCTCCTGATCAAAGGAGCAAAGAATACCTGGAAGTTTCCTGGTGTTTGCCCACAGGAGAAGGTCCCTCAATGCTATACCGTGAAGCTGAGTAGAGCGCCCCTGGACACTGCATGCCTGGTACGGACCCAAAACAGTGCTGAGCGCTGGTGTGAGTCGCGTACACAGACACTTTGCTATGAGCTTATAATCGCAGTTCAGAAGCGTGATTGGACGCCATGCTCGCAGATCAGTGCTCCTCGACTCGTCCTTGCAAAGGAGAGTGATTAGCCCTTCTCGTTGAGACGCTGACAAAGTCCCTTCACTGAGTAGCCGGTTCACCAGTGATGTGAACGGCTTCCCTAACATTGTCCAAAATTTAACATAAAACTCGACTGTAAGACCATCGGAACCTGGACTGCGATTGCGCTTCATAGACTTCAAGGCAGAAAATAGCTCGTCCTCATCTATGACTGAGTCGCACACTTGCGGCGGCTCAGCTGGTAAAACAAACGGAAAAACAGCTGGAGAGGCAACTGGTTCGGCATACAAAGACATGTAAAACTGCCTCGCCAGTGCAAGCACTCCGTCTGGTGAGTCGACTATGCTATTATCGCGTGGATCTATTAGGGAAGAGAGAGTTGTGCTCTTCCTTGAAAGATGTTTACGTAGGACATTTCTGCTGCACCACGCTTCCATTTCCCACAGCTCTGCCCGGGTTGTGGCCCTCAAGCCATCCCAGCGTCGCTGCAGGAGAATGCGAAGTTCCTTTCGGAGTGAGGCCAGCGCCGGAGCGACTCCAGGCCCGCCGGACAGTGGCCTCGAGAGCAGGAGGATCGCGTCGGAGACGATTTTTATCTCCTCACGCTCCTCGCGCGCCCGACGCTTGCCCCAAGACCTGAAGCACTCACGCACCCTGACTTTCACGTCATCCCATTCCGTACCACTTAGATTCGCTGTGTTATGAAGCGATCGAAATAGTATGGATGATACCTCTGCGGTTGCCTGCCTATCTTTTAGGAGACGTGGATTTAAGCGCCATGGTCTCTTTGCTCTTGGTACTAAACTAGAATCGGCAAACCGCAGAAATAGGAAGCTGTGGTCGCTAAGAGCAGAAGGAATTAACCACGAAGAATGCATACTGGGAGCCAGTGACGACGAGATGTAAAAACGGTCGATGCGGCTCTGCCCACCCCTCCCTGTCCATGTCATTCCTGACTGTCCAGGGCGAAGCACGCGCCAAGCATCGACCAGTCCCAGCCCATCGACGAGGTCTCGCAGTACACCATTACCACGCTTATCTTTCGTTATTGAAGTCCCTCTACGCGAGAGGCGGTCAACCAGTTCTAACACACAGTTGAAGTCGCCTACTAGAACTAGTCGAGAGGGACCGACCAAATAGGGTTCTAATGTACGGAAAAACTCTTTTTGTTCTCTAGCCTGGTTTGGAGCATACACGTTAACAATTCGAATGCCACAATCGAGATCCACCGACAAGACGCGGCCCTCGGAATCCCTGGCATGGCGAATAACAAGGCCGTCGAAATGCGGCATCAGAACGATGGCCGTACCCCGGCTGCCCGTCGCGCCATAACTCCAGTAAGACCGAGTGCGAAAAATCCGGTCGAAGTGGCTGATCTGGCCTAGCCTATGAATGTATGTTTCCTGCAATACGAGAATATCTACCCTTCTGGATTTAGCCAAATTTACAACCTCTAACTGTTTAGAAGCGCGCGACAAACCCCGACAGTTAAATGTAGCTATAGTGAGAGAAGAAGCCATTTTAAAGGAGAAAGAGATTAGCTAGAAGCTAGTAGAAACAAAGGAAGACGAAAAGAGCTAGGAAAATAAATAGAGAGCAGGCTAGTATTAGGTAATACTAGCCGCTAACGACAAATAAGCAAAGACTACTTATGAGAGGGTCTCCGAACTTGGAGACCCCTCATCAGTAGACTCATAGGTTCTGTCCGAGAGTAACGAGCAATCGCACCGTCCCCATCCGCAATTGGGACAAGGAGGAGAACCCTCCGTGTCCGATGGGACCTCGGTATCAGAATCGGAAGTATCAACGGCACTGCGCTTCAGTTCAGGAGCGCCAGTCTCCGAGCCTTGGGAGCCACCTTCGTCCGAGCTCGACTCACGCTCCCCGGCCGCCGCCCTGGCAGCGGAACCAGCGCGGTGTGCGCGCCGGCTCTTACGCTTCTGGTTCGACCGACGAGCAGTGTCAGTCGCGCCAGTCAGCGGTTGGGACGCGCCCGGGATAGCGGCCGGCGTAGCGAGAGGCACACCAGCCACGGAGGCGACAGCGACCGCCGTTTCAGCCTCCTCGCCCGCCGCCCCCTCGCACGTTGCCGTGACGGAAGGGGGAGCGACCTCGGTGGCGTCCACGGAATCGCCGCCGCTCCCGGCGGCATCGACCACGCTCAAGGAGCCCTGGCTCTCTCCTTCCTCCAAGGCAGCAACCGTAGCAGCTACCGGCGAAGTAACCGCTTCCGCGACGGCAGGTTTCTGCTGTTCTGGCCTCGCGGTTACTGACGAGTAGGTGCGGACACTACACGCCGAAACCGCATGGTCGCCGCCGCAACGTACGCACGCCGCGTCGCAGGACGCGTGGCCAAACTGCTGGCAGCGCGCGCACTGAGGCGTGTCGCACGCGGCGGCGTGGTGTCCTGCCAAGTTACACCTACGGCACAACCTAACTACACCCTCGTACTCACACTGAACGACACGCTCACCTACACGAAGAAGGTTAGGAACGGGCCGCGCCATCTCTATCCGAATGCGCCGGTTACCGGTGCCAACGGCAGGGAAACCGGGCACGCATTCTTCGGAGATCCCGTGAACCTTTCCGAAGACCTCTAGCTCGGAGACGAGAGCCTGGTCCGGAAGATCCGCGGGGTAGCCAAACACCCTAACCAACTTCACACGCACACCTCTATACTCAAACCGAACTTCTACATCACGAACCTGCAGTGCGGGATCAGCTGAGAAGCGATCAACCGCGGCCTTACTCTTAAACGTTATCTCGAACCTTCCTGCGCCAAAGTCCTGTACTGACTTAAGGTCGTTCAACGAAAAGCGCTTTACGAGCGCCTTGCAAACATCTACGTTGGAAGCGCCTTTCGGAACTCGCCCGAAAAACGTAAGCGGCCGAAGCCGCGAAGGGGCCACCATCGCGGTAAAAACCACGTGGCGCCCGTGCCTAGCCGAAGTTTAAGCTAACACTACACAAGGTAGGAAGCTAGGAACCCTCAGCTAAACACTGGAAAAAACCAAGGACAAAAAAACAGCCACCGGAACACCTCACCGAATCGGAGACAGCGGGTTGGAGTCTAGAAGAATCCGCACCGTACACCTATCCAACCATTCCGAGAGGGGCCCACGTGGAGGGGATCCGCAGCACCGAAGCTCGAGCGCACAAGTCACGCCACCCCCGAGCCGATCACGCCACCACCGTCACGGGTGCTGTTGCTGAGACTGAGGACGAAACAACGACTTGCACAGTCGCGATCGGTGAGCGATTTGAGCCGTGCTCGTAGCGCCTTCGCCGCTCTCGCCGCCGCCGGTCCCAAAGGAAAGCGCGAGCGAGCACGAGGGAGAGGGAGAGAAGCCGCGCGGACCAATGGCGAGCGCGGCAATGCGAGGTCCCGTCAACACCACCCTCCCGCCATAAAAGCGCGGCGCACGCGACCGGTCGCGCGTATTCCGATCTCGTTTGTTCGGCTACTGACACTGCCGCGATGCCTCCCCAGCCCAGCGGTAAGGCCGTGAAGAAGGCCGGCAAGGCGCAGAAGAACGTGCGCGCCACCGACAAGAAGAAGAAGAAGCGCCGCAGGAAGGAGAGCTTCTCCATCTATATCTACAAGGTGCTGAAGCAGGTGCACCCGGACACTGGAGTCTCCAGCAAGGCCATGTCTATCATGAACAGCTTCGTGAACGACATCTTCGAGCGTATCGCCGCGGAGTCGTCCCGTCTGGCTCACTACAACAAGCGCTCGACCATCACGAGCCGGGAGATCCAGACGGCCGTGCGTCTGCTGTTGCCCGGTGAGCTGGCCAAACACGCCGTGTCCGAGGGCACCAAAGCCGTCACCAAGTACACCAGCTCCAAGTAGGCGACCGAGCGCTCGTCCGCGCAGCCAACACCCAACGGCTCTTCTCAGAGCCACCCAAGGTGTCTGCATTGGCATTGGGATGTAGCGAGAATCTCGACAATTCCGTCCGTTCCCTCTGTTTGACGCTTCCTCGTTTGCAAACGCCAGGCGCGCGCTGTTTGCGTTCTCGTTGTGACAGCGCGTGCGCTGAAAGATTTGTAGCAGAAACGCACAGAACGCCATGCGCTCAGCACAACAACACACACACAAAAAGGGACTCTCACGCGCCGATAGGGCCATTTTACTCCGCATTGGCTGCTTCAACACAGCGCAGCGGATGTCTCGCCATTCAGTTCCGTTTGCCAGAACTGCACTGCTGGCGTTGATGAAACTCTCGCACACGTACTTCTCGACTGCGCCGCATATATCTCAGCTCGTGAAATCCTAATCGACGCCCAGGACTCCCCATAGCCCGTCCCGAGGACTTTCTGTTTCCTAGGGGTCTTGCGGGTTTACTCAAAAGAGCCTTCCCAGCTCTCATTGATTTCTTTGAGTCGTCGAACCTTACCACGCGGCCATCGGCGCCGTTTCACGCTTCTTTTCTTCACGGCCTTACGCTCGTCCTCTCCCGTATTTGTTTCTCTTCACTCCTTTATTCGCCTTACCCTCCCCCGTGCAGTACTGTTGAGGTGACCTCCTAAGCGAGAGACTGTTGCGGTACTGCACTCTTCTCTTCTTTTACCAGTTCAACGTCACTTACTACTACTTCTTGTTTACAAACACGCGGCGCGCGCTGTCGGACAGCGCGTGTGCTACAACTTTTGTAGCAGAGCCGCACAGGAAGCCATGGGCTCAGCACAACAACACGCACAAAGCAAGTATGGGATGGGGCGCGTGAGGCGACTCTGCGCGAGCGGCCACGTTCGCCTGCACTAATTACCACGGCGCGTGTTTCACACACCTAGGACGATGAGGCGGTCGTTGCTGCACATTTACTTAATTCTGGTGTAGCGTAACTTTTAAAAGCAGGCAGCCCTCATCCCTCTTTTGTTTTTTTCACGCTTTATGTCTTCTCTTGTTTCGACGCGCTTTTAAAAGCGGGTCCTGAGGTGTGCCTTCATGGCTGCTAGAATGCCCTCTCGGCGGCCGCCCGCACGTAGGCAGCAGTGCTCCGGACTGAAATTCAGAGCCGCGCCATGCCAGTGCCGCATCGCTGTAGCAGTGGCTGGCGAGCGGAAATGGGTTAGCACGTTCACGAAGCAGCAGTGCGTAAGGGATATTTTACACTGTTATTACAAATGTATGTGTGAGTGGCTTTAAAAGGGGGAAAAGGAAGAGATAAGTACAGCGCTGTTACTGCCTCTCGTGCGAGGGCACCTTCACGGCGCTGTACGGGTGAGGGGAAAGGGATAAGAAAGGGTAGTGAAGAAAACAGAGTATAAAAGTGAATTATTACAAATGTAAGCTCTCCGCACACTTACATAGCTAGCGGTTTCGCGCGCGCCCTGCGTATAGCTGCCTTCGTACGGGGCGACGGGAGAGGGAGGAGGTCGGAGCGCCGTCAACAATGCCCTCTCTCTCTTCCGTCCCCTAGAATGCTGAATTGGGCTCGCGCGCGCGTCTTACGCTGGTTTCGGTGACGTTATCTGCGAGGCTACGTAAGCTATCGCGACGAAATTTGACGGTCGTGTAGGCACCAGTGAGCGGTGCCGGCGTGCGAAATTTGAAACGCCTGAGGCGAAGAGAGCATGAACGCGCCCTGTTTTGCGACTAGTGATCAAGGGAACGATGTTGGCGTGGCTGAGTTTGAAGTTGTGCGCACGGTGTGCTTTGCGGCAATGACCAGAGTGCACTTGCAAGCGTATCCGAGCTACCGGTGAACAGAACGAGTAATCATAATTACGAGAACACAATAAACTTGTTCCTGGGGCGCGACACGAGCAGTGAGTGCGTGCAGCATAGGACAATAACGTTGTTGACACGTTCATTTATTTATTTTTTTTTTTCTCTTGGCGCGTCGAGCAAAAGAAGAAGTGAGGCGGGTTGAACATCAGCAGTCAGAGGTGCCAAAGAGAAACAACATGAGAAAAAAAAAAAAAAAGTAAGCTCCGCGATTGTGTTACGAAGCCACTTGTCTCGAACTCAGTGCGTGGCCTAAGAAGGGCTCAGTGCAGCCACCCGCGACTCACTCGCGAAGAGAGGCCGCGCTGCCCGTGAGCCAATCGGCGCGCGTTTCGCCTCCTCGCCCTCTTTTTTGCGGCGCGGCTTCCTCGCTCGGTCGCGGCGCAGGGACTCGGCATTCGCTCTCCTGACTCGCTTCGAAGCAGCAGCAACAGCCGAGATGTCTGGACGTGGCAAGGGCGGCAAGGGGCTCGGCAAGGGTGGCGCGAAGCGTCATCGTAAGGTGTTGCGTGACAACATCCAAGGCATCACCAAGCCTGCCATCCGTCGCCTCGCTCGCCGTGGTGGTGTCAAGCGTATCTCTGGCCTGATCTACGAGGAGACACGCGGTGTGCTCAAGGTGTTCCTCGAGAACGTGATCCGGGACGCCGTCACCTACACTGAGCACGCCAAGCGCAAGACCGTGACTGCCATGGACGTGGTGTATGCCCTCAAGCGTCAGGGCCGCACCCTCTACGGTTTCGGAGGCTAAGCAGCACGCGTGCGCGCCGTCGTCTGCAAGCAGCGCATCAGCTCCTCTGAAGAACCCAACAGCCCTCTTCAGGGCTACCCACCTGGTGCTTCGGCAGTGACGCGCAGGATTTGCGATCTCCTGCTCCGTTAGCCCTCTTTTGCATGCCATTATCTCGCATTCGGCCGCACGAGACGCGCGGTGAACTTGGGTCAGGTGAGCGAGCGCAACCGCATGTATTTGCAAGGCGTGGTAGCATTGCTTTTCGCCCTCGCAAGGCGAGCTTTGCTCGATTGCATTTGCGCTCGCCACTGTGTGCTGTGTTGCTCCCATTTCAGTCGCCGTCAGTCTGTCCGAGTTGCGACGTGGCGGTCGTTCGTGCAGCTCAGTTGTCGCCTTTGGTTGGACCCTGGTAGAGGCAACCAGAGTGGAATGATGATTAAAAGCAAGAGGTAATCATAAGCTCGTCGATGCGCATTTTGTCGCTTTGAAGTGGCTCGCTTCCTCTACTCCCTTGGAGAAGAGTACGAGCCGCGCGGCAGCGGGCGCATTTCAGTTAGGTAAGTTTTATATTTGACAAAGATAGCTCATGTGGGTACGCAACAAAGCAAAGCACGAGGAAAATATTGCCGGGCACGGGCCAGTGTGTAACAGCTGAAAGCGAGTTTTCTACAGGCAGCGTTTATTTGTTCTTTCCAGTGCAAGCGTTAAATGATTGAGCCTACTGTGTCGTCTTAGCTCAATTCGCATGGCTTCGTTGGTTTGCGTGTGTGCGTCGGAGAAAGAATAACGAGCCAGTCCTCTTGCCCTACGAGCTGAGCGCCCGTCGTGTCCCTCGTCTAGCCTGCGGTTGTTGCAAGCCACCACCGTGCGATTCACAATTGTGTAACTCTTTTGAGCGACGCAAATGAATGCTAAGGTGAGATTAGCTAGTTAACTTTCGCTAGAACCGAGCTCACTGCGTTGTATTCAAACGGACGAGGGTGCGCGCGGTGGACACCGAGGCGCGTGCTGTTTTCATTGATGCTGTTGTTTGTGATACTTGTGTACAGGGTCACAGTGGGATTTCTTATTAGCGCGCTATAGGTGATAAGCAGTTGGTTCGATGCCTACGTGGCTCTTCTTGCAAGCCAATGCACTCCTTAGTTGACCAGAACAAGCGGAAAATAAAATAGAGGAGCAGAGCGGCGAAGTGTGCTTACTGAGACAGAAATATGCTTGCACAGTGCAGACTCACTTTCTCTCGTTATTTCTATACGACTGGCTCTTTCGTCATGCGTGCGTGTAGGTGATGCTGGGCGACCCTTGTTCGCGCCATATACTTAGATCGGTCAGGAAGCGGGCGCTGGACATGCGCTGTATTTAAAGAAAACAAAACTTTTTCGAGCGACGTATCCGTGCATGCCACACGCCGCGCGAGCTGGGGAAAAAGAGAGAGAGGGATGGGCGATTTGAGCGGTGCATCACGTATTTGTCGAACTCTTCGCCGCCAGAGGGAGCCGCCTGTCCTACATACGAACATTTGTCCTTGTGGCAGCTTATGTCCGGCGTATTACGCGCTGTAAGGCGGTTGCGTAATGGCATGGACGCGCCAAAGTGCACAAGACTACCTCTTGCCGCTGCATCCCTGGAATTTCGTGTATGTGCAAGCTGCTGTACAGAAAGATTCCGAATTCGAACCGGCTCCCTCACTCGTGGCACATGTATTGGCACGCGAAGGTAAGAGAAACTGACACACGCCGGCCGTCGTCATTGCACGGATTTCGCATTCGTGTTGCGCTTAATGAAAGCCAAGCTCGCGCCTATTATTTTACATTTGTCCCACGAAGCCGCCGGGAAATAGCAACGTGAGGTGATGGCCAAACAAGTCAACAAATGGGGAAGGAACAGTCAGAGAAAATGTACGGGCCCCTTGCTTTGAAGAAGCGTGGCACCATTGGTTTATTTCTTTTCGCTTGTCTATGTTTGGATTACTACTGCGAAGTCACTGGCATGTGCGTGCAAAGGGCATAGCCGAGGACCAAGCAAGGCGTACACAGTGATGTGTACGCCTCTCATGACAACAACGGGTTGTCATGAGAGAACTACTGCAGCCATGTAAACAAGGTTCTTGTTGCATGTGAGAAAGAAATGTCTGGTGGTGCTGTGACGTTCCTTTTTTCTTTTTTTTTTTCCTTCCATAATGCTCGAGTACTGGCAGGTTAAGAGGTACAAAGTTTCATATCTCAACAATACAAAGCGGTACCGCGATCGTGTGAGCTGCACACAACTACTCACGGAAGTTTTGTCTAAAAATTTTTATCCCACCGAAAACGCCTGTAACGTCTACGAAGGTATTGTAAAAGCCATACTCACACATGACTGGTATATCTCATCGAGGCGTGTAAATTGTGTTCCCTTTATACATATCGCCTTGTGCAATTAACAGAATTTCCAAATCCAGTTCCATCGCTGTGTGACGGAGCCTTCAAGCGCACAGTGGAACTGTTTTTTCTCTCTTCCATTTCACAGTTTTCCACACTCACTGAGAAAATAAAAAAAAAAGAATATTAAGAAAGAGGCAGAGCTCGGCATCAGTTGAAAATTGCACTGTTGCAGGCGCGGCCTTTGAACATCTTCGTTTACACGCAATTAGGCGCACCAAATTCGGTGCATTAGTTGGCGAGGAAATACATTTCTCCCGGCGGCTGCCGAGCTGGAGCTTCGCTATAAGATGACAACAACGCCGTCGATCCTGTGGCGAAGTTGCGTGCGTGAATGAAATCGAAAAAGCTAGCTGACGAAATGTAGGCACTGTATAGAGCAAAGTGTTGCGTTTCATGAGTGTTTGTCAAAACATGGGTGTCCCTTGCAAGTGCGAAAACTGTGTGCCGAATGCGTGGCACGGGGAAGCCGCGCTTGGGATCGCGCCTGCGAAGCGTTGGTTGATGCTACCTTGACATATTGTTTAAGGACCCTTCATACACACGGAAGTACCGCTTGCCTGTCCATAGTTTTGAGGCCCCAATTAGTTGCCCATGTCTCCTAACGCGCGTTCAACACCTGTCAATATTGTATTCCAAATTCGCTCTTAGAGCGGAAGTACATCGTTTTCCCTGCAACTCTCAAGTGGTGCTGGTAGTCCGTACGTGAGTTTGTCGTTAATCTTGCGAGGCGCATGCGTTCTTCTATGCGTGGACGGCAAAGTGCGGTACTGGCATGTCTGCACATGCGAGACGGTTTGCCTCCGAGTGCGGCCAAAACACGACGTTGTTGCCCCTCGAGAAGGCACCGTGGCGCGCACTTGTAGTTCGTGAAACGAGCATCAGCATGATCAAATCAAGGCAGTGGACAAGCAGTAATGTACCCTAAACCTGCCACCCATCTCCGTCGCGCGGAGATCGCGATAACAGCTCCGATGGCGTTGGGCGTGGAGCGCTAACCACTGTCGAGATCAGTGGTGTGGTCTCACACTCGGCACTGGCAATTCGCGACGCGCGGCGGTATAAGCGAGATTGTGGTGTTGGCTGAAACGGAAGAGAACAGCGCGGCATGCTGTCGTGTTTAAACTCAATTAAACCGCCTGCGAATGTGCTTTCCTTAGCCGCGAACAGGGCGGCCGCGCGAAAACGTGCCTCCTCCAGCATCCTGGCGAACGGCGGCGGCGTGCGCACCGCCCGAGACGGCTGCGCTGGCGCTGGCCAATCGGCGGGTGACTTGGAGAGGAGAAGAGTAGTGCGGCGAAGCACGACGCGCGCGGCGCAGGGGTCATTTTCACTCCGGCAGTCGACGACTTCGGACGCTCGCTCCGTTCGCCATGGCCAGGACCAAGCAAACCGCCCGTAAGAGCACCGGTGGGAAGGCTCCGCGTAAGCAGCTTGCTACCAAGGCTGCTCGCAAGAGTGCACCTGCCACAGGAGGGGTTAAGAAACCGCATCGCTACAGGCCTGGGACCGTGGCCCTTCGTGAAATTCGCCGCTACCAGAAGTCGACCGAACTTCTCATCCGCAAGCTGCCGTTCCAGCGCTTGGTGAGGGAAATCGCTCAGGATTTCAAGACCGACCTCCGATTCCAGAGTTCGGCTGTGATGGCCCTTCAGGAGGCCAGCGAGGCCTACCTGGTCGGTCTCTTCGAGGACACCAACCTGTGCGCCATCCACGCCAAGCGCGTTACCATCATGCCGAAGGACATCCAGCTGGCCCGGCGCATCCGTGGCGAGCGCGCCTAAGTTCGGCCGCTGTCTGCGCCGCAGCCTCGGTCGGTCAGGCAAGCAACACAAAACGGTCCTTCTCAGGACCACCTACATGTTTGCTTCGGCCACGGGAGCACGCGAGACCACGTACTCCAACCGTACCCTCTCGGTCTGTCTGTTCTGTTGTTGTTTTTTTATTATTAATATTTGTGCGTGTGTGTCTGTGGTGGGCTGCCGGTGCGAGGTGTTGCCTCGTTTGGTATGCATATGGTAAGTATTGCGCGCGCTCGAGCACGAACAAGAAGAGAGAGGAAAATAAAAAAAAGAAACAAAATGCGCGTTCGTTGCGAAACGGTTCGCGCATTCATGCGAAGAAGCCGCGCCCCAAAACGAAATTAACGCGGCCGATGTTGCGTGCAAGCTTTCGTGTATTGGAATGCCATGCGTGCGTTTGTTCACGTTCCTCATGCATACCTGCCTGGCTCATAAGTAAGTGCATGCTGGTTGCGGATATGGCCCATTTGTTGTTTGTTTTTAAGGGCCCATATCACAGTCCACTACGCGAATTGCAGTGAGGCTCGTGCCTGTGCGCCCCCGGACACCCTGAAGCTCGCTTTCTATCTACATTCGTGCACTGACATGCCAGCTAGCTAGCAGCAGCAGCAGCGTCAGTTCAAGAGTGGGCACGGTTGCGATAATTCAAACAGAGGGAAACGGGCGCAGAGAACGGGATTGCCAAGCAAAACCCTGCCGTCACACGCATTTCGGTGGTCCTGACAAGGACCGTTGGGTTGTGCGACGAGCGCGACTGTAGTCCGGCGGCTGGGAGCTCGCTTACGCCTTCTTCTCGGTCTTCTTTGGGAGAAGCACAGCTTGGATGTTGGGCAAGACGCCGCCCTGCGCGATCGTCACGCCGGAGAGCAGCTTGTTCAGCTCCTCGTCGTTGCGGATGGCGAGCTGCAGGTGGCGGGGGATGATCCTGGTCTTCTTGTTGTCACGAGCCGCGTTGCCAGCGAGCTCGAGCACTTCGGCAGCCAGGTACTCGAGGACGGCCGCGAGGTAGACGGGAGCGCCCGCTCCGACGCGCTCGGCGTAGTTTCCCTTGCGCAGGAGACGGTGGATACGGCCCACGGGGAACTGGAGACCCGCGCGGCTGGAACGCGTCTTGCTCTTGCCCTTCGCCTTGCCGCCTTTGCCGCGTCCGGACATGCTGGTGCTGTTGCTGAGACTGAGGACGAAACAACGACTTGCACAGTCGCGATCGGTGAGCGATTTGAGCCGTGCTCGTAGCGCCTTCGCCGCTCTCGCCGCCGCCGGTCCCAAAGGAAAGCGCGAGCGAGCACGAGGGAGAGGGAGAGAAGCCGCGCGGACCAATGGCGAGCGCGGCAATGCGAGGTCCCGTCAACACCACCCTCCCGCCATAAAAGCGCGGCGCACGCGACCGGTCGCGGAGTTCCTTCTGCGCCTCGGACCTGTTCGAACGTCTCCGATCGAACTCACCAACCAACCTCCATGCCGCCCGTGTGCTGCACCTACGACCGCGCTTTCGAGCGTAGCCCTTTTTAGGGCTCCCAAGGGTGCACACGCAGTCGGAGGTACCTTCGTCCAGGGCTTCTTTCCACTGCACTGAGGATGTCCGTCTCCGACAACCCAGTGCAGGGGCCACGCGGCCCCACCTCAGCGCACTCGCCGGCGCTCAAACTGCTTCTTGCGGAAGCGAGACGGCAGTTTTGCGCCACCGCCGAGAACGAGGAGCAGCCTGTCGAGGCTGCAGCCCCATCCCCGAGGTTCCTACGCTCGGGAACCTGCAGGGACACTGCCCCAGTCGCAACACAGCGTCGTCGACGCGGCCGTGCTGCCCCGCACAACGACGACGACGGCGGAGACAACACCGGCAGCGAGAGCGACGACGACACCGCCAGCTCGCGCCGCTCTAGCAGCTGCCCGCCTTCCTGCTCCTACTCGTCAACCAGCGAGAGCAGCAGCGAGGACAGCCAGCTGACACTGGCCACGGACTCGGCGAGCAGCCGTTCCCCGTCACCCAGCGCCCAAGAAGAAAGGGTCGGCGCCCCCGCTACTGCTGAACCAACTGAGGAAGCCGTGCCTAATCGTACGCCGCACGAGCCCCCGGAACCGGAAGGCGCCCACGCCGAGACCGAGGCGAGCGCGCGCGCGGCGGAGAGCGATGCTCCCGAGAGCGTCTCCACGGCGCATGCGCCACCCTGCGACGTCACGGCGCACACGCAAGGCGATGCCCCGCCTCCACCCGCGGACCCTCTCCTCCCCGGCGCGAAGCAGCCGGGTAGGAAAAAAAACAGCCGGCGTAAGCGCCGGAACGTGCGGCCGGTGACCATCACCACCGTCGCTAAAACCGGCGTACGTTCAAGCGCCCCTCCTGCGGCACAAGACACCGCATCGACCAGTGAAGGACGACAAACCGTCCTTTACAGACCGCTCGGGAGGAAGGCCCATTTCCTTGCGGCATCACGCGATGCAATTGCCGCATTCCTGGCCGGTGTTTCGGGGACACATCGAGTCCGGCCGAACTTGCGACGGAACGTCGTGGCCGTCGACGCGCTGCCAGGCACGGACCTGTCTGCGCTGCTCGCCGTTCGGGTGATTTGCGACGTGCCCGTCAAGGCGAAGGCACTTATCGCCGACTCTTGCACGGGCACGCTCTTCAACGTGGACCCGGCGATCGATGGGCCTTCCATCCTTGAGGGTATCGAGAGCCGGGTGCCCGTACTCGCCGTCACCCGAAGCGGCGATGTCGCAACACTGCGATTCACAGGCAGAGACGTGCCGGAGGAGGTGCACCTGTTCAGGCAGCGCCGCATCGTGCGCCCGCAGCTACCGCGGCCGTTGCAGTGCGGTCGATGCGGCCTCTTCGGGCACGCCACAGCGACTTGCTCTCGCGACCCGCGCTGTCTCCAGTGCGCGGGGTCGCACGCGACGACCGCCTGTACCTCAAAGCGGACCCGATGCATCAACTGCCGAGGCCCGCACGAGTCGACAGAGCCACGCTGCCCCAACTGGCAGCTCGAGCGGCGGGTGGCGAGCATACTCGCGAGAACCGTTCCGCGCATCACGCGCAAACAAGCCCTGGTTCTCGCGAGGAGCAATGCCCCTGCCGCGCGGAATCAGCAGCCGGCCACCACCACAGCACAGCGCGCGCCCGAGCCACGATCATCGCCGTTGGTTCAGCCGGGCCGATCATTCCGTGACGTGCTGGCCGGCAACACAGCGCCGCAGCCAGCCGCCGAGAGCAGCTCTGCCCAGCCCCGCAGCACGACAACACCCGATGCACGTGACCTCGTCATAACGACGCTCGCGTCGGCATTGCGTGCACTTTTGGAATCGGTACCTGCCGACTCCCCAGCGCGCCACATGTGTGTGGCAGCACTGGAAATGCATGACGCCCTGATCCAGCATGGCTAGCACACCAGTGGGGCAACGGCCGCGCATTGTTCAATGGAATGTTCGTTCAATGCGCCGCCGACATCCAGAGCTGGCGGATGGGGCTCTTTCGGACGGATGCGACGTGCTTGCTTTGCAAGAAACCCACGTCCGCCCGGGAGAGCTCAATCTGCCGGGCTTCGTCAGCTACCACAGTGCTGCTGGCTGCGAACAGGCGTCATGCACGGCCATTCCGTGTACCGATTCCACTCATCCGGCTGGGCGATCTCGCGCGTCACTTTACGTACGCGCTGGGCTCCCTCAAGCCGTGGTGAGTGTGGACGATTTGCCGTGCACGGGCGTCGAGTGCGTGGCGGTGACCGTGCGAATCGGAACAACCGACACGTGCGTCGCGAGTGTTTACGCGTGCTGCGGCGGCCGCTGGGACAAGGAGGTGGTCGTCCGGCTGTCACAGCGTGTGCGCGGAGACCTTGTGATGTGCGGTGACTTCAACTCGCACAACACTGCGTGGGGTTCGCGCCACACCGACAGCAGTGGCCGGGACCTACTTGACGCCATCCAGCAGGCGGGTCTGCTGATAGCCAACACAGGCGTTATCACCTTCGCCCGTCGTGGCTGCGAGGGAAGTGTGTTGGATCTCTCGCTAGTGTCGGAACGCTGCCATTACATCTGGCGCCGCAGCCCCGACATGCGAGGGTCCGACCACTACCCCATCCACCTCGAGCCCCGCCGTGCCGCCCACCTGCCGACGCGTGCGTACAGTGTTGTGTATTGGCCGCGATTCCGGGAACTGTGTGCTACTGTGCCAGTCTCGGAGGGCGGCATGTTTTTTCAACACATCGCGCAGTGCGCGCGTGCCGCGTCGACTCGCTGTGTCGTGCCGGCCGGGACGCCCGTTCCTGACATCAAACAGCTGAACCTCCGCGCTGCGCGTCGCAGAGCCGAGAGGCTAGCGCTGCGCTCGGGCCAGCGCGAGCATTGGACTGTGTACAACCGGCTGGATGCGGTATGCCGTCGCCACGCGAAGCAGCGCCGCAACGCCAGCTGGTCCAGCCTCTGCTCGTCGCTGGAACGGGCGAGCGTGCGATCGAGCCCGTGGCGAATCCTGGGGGCGATCCTGCGGCCCCGCCTTCCACGCTGCCCCGCCCTCTCCATCGCCGTGGCGCGCGGCATCACGAACGGTCGGCTGGCCGAGCTCCTCGCTGAGACGTTCTGCCCGCCGCCCACCGTCCGTCCACCAGCGCCGCACGTGCTGCAGCCGCAACCGCACCCAAGGCGCGAGCTGCTTGCCCCGGAGCGCTACTTCCCATCGGCCGGGATCCTCGAGGACATCAGGGCGCTGTGCGAGGCTGACTTCACTATCGGTGAGCTTCGCACAGTGCTCACATCGAGGAAGCGCCGCTCAGCACCAGGTTCCGATGGCGTCACATATCAGATGCTTAGGAACCTGGATGGTGACCAGCTCCTGCTTCTGCTTGACGCATACAACCACGTCTGGCGGACCGGCAGCATCCCGGACGAGTGGAACGAGGCGGTGGTCGTCCCGCTGCTCAAGGCTGGCAAGGCAGCCAGCAATCCTGCCTCGTACCGGCCCGTTTCGCTCACCTCCGCTGCTGGCAAGGTGCTCGAGGCCATGGCGCTGCGGCGGCTCGAGTGGATCACGGCGGCGCTCGACACCTTTGCGGCGGAGCAGAGCGGCTTCCGGCGACTCCGGGCCACAGCAGACTGCCTTGCCGACGTGATCGCCACGCTGGAGACAGCGAAGCGTCGAGGCGAGGCAGGCTACCTCGTTCTCCTCGACGTCGAGAGCGCCTTCGACCGCCTGCCGCACGCCACCATCATGGACGCTCTCGATGCGCTCGGGGTGTGCGGACGAATGCGGGGCTACATTGCAGCATTCCTTGGCGGCCGGACGATGCGGGTGCGCGTTGGGGGAGCGCTCAGTCGGCCGCGTGCGGTTGTGACAGGAGTGCCGCAGGGCAGCGTGCTTAGCCCATTCCTGTTCAACCTCGCGCTGGCACGCATCCCCGACTACATTCCCCAGTTCCCGGCGCACGAGGTTCGTGTCGCAGTGTACGCGGACGACATCGCGTTGTTCGCGATCGGCCCCACCAGCGTCGGCTATGCGGTGCGTGCTTGTGTGCAGCGCGCGCTGGACGGGGTCGATGCTTACATCAGCGGCATCGGCCTCACCCTCTCGGCAGCCAAGACCAAGGCGCTCATCGTGCACCCAAAGTACGATGGGCAGTACCGCACGCCGCGCTTCACCCTCCATGGAGTGCTACTTCCGTGGGAGAAGCGGGTTCGCTACCTTGGCCTTGTCATCGACCGACGGCTGAACTGGTGTGCTGCAGTAGCTGCCCTGCGGAAAGGTGCCGCGCAGGTGGCGGGCGCTGCGCGATCCCTGCTCGCTCGTGGCCAGGGCTGCTCGCCGTCTCTCGCACTACGCCTCTACAATTCCGTGGCCTCAGCGCGGATCTTGTACGCTCTACCGCTGGCGGACCTGCAGCCAACGCAATGGAAGGTGATGGACGCGGATCACCGAGCCGTCATCCGCCAGTTCCTGTGCCTCCCGCGATCTTCACAGAGCGGCGCCACTCTCGCCGAGGCGGGGGAGACACCCATCTCTCTCCGTGCCGAGGGGCGCGCCCTCAACCACGTGGAGCGCCTACATCGCTCGCGGCACGGCCAGCAGCTGATCGGCCGGCTGCACTCTCTCCCGAGCTCCGGCATGGGTCGCCGCGCCGCCCAGTTCGCCAGCCTGGTACGGGGTGGCGCCACGTGTGCGTGGCTTGCTCCGCCCCCGCATCGAGAGCGTCGTCTGCTCGTCCGCACGACCATCCCTGGCGTTCGAGGCAAGCGCAATACAGCGCTCTGCGCCTTGCAACAAGAGACGGCTGCAGCCATCAGCGAGCAGCTGGCCGGCCGGGTGCTCGTCTTCACCGACGGCTCCGTCTTGCGGGACGGTGCTGCTGCTGCCGCGTGCGTAGCTCCTGAGATCCCCGCGCACAGTCAGTGCCGCGTTTTGAACGCGGTCTCATCTACGCACGCGGAGCTGGCGGCCATCGACTTGGCGGCCGAGCTCATTTACCAGCGGCGCATCCCTGCGGCGGCCATCCTGACGGACTCCCGTGCGGCACTACACATGCTGTCCAGAGCCGACCAGGGACCCCCGCTGATTCAGCGCCTCCTACACAAGATGCGTGGCGTTTGCGAGCAGGGATGCGACCTCGTTCTGCAGTGGGTGCCTGCCCACATCGGCATACACGGGAACGAGGAAGCGGACCGGCTCGCGAAGGCCGCACACACTGCGCCAGTGCCCCGGTCGCTCGTGGTGACTCCTTTTGACGTCGCCCGCCACACCGTGGCCATCATGCTACGAGCGAGACACCCGGACGCCCGCGTCGCCAGTGGCAAGCCGCCAAAGTTGCTGCCACGTACGGGCCTTCACCGACGAGACCGGGCGCTGCTGCTTCGCCTCCGCATCGGCTGCTACCGCACCGCGGCAAGGACACACCGCATCCAAGGTACGGGGAGCCCTCTTTGCCTCAAGTGCGCCGATGTGGAGGACTTGGAGCACGTGCTGTTACGGTGCCCTGCGTACTCTGCTCAGCGCGACGCGCTCACGAGCGCTTACCGCCGCCTCGGACTGCCGTGCGACAACACCGAGGCGCTCCTGTTCCCGGTGGCGCACTCGTCGTTGACCGGACGCGCCTTCGTGGCGCTGCTTGAATTTTTGGACGGTGCCGATCTGTACGAGCGGCTGTAGCCGCCGCGCCTTCCTGACGTACCCTTACCGCTGGGCTATCTATCACTCTTTACTCTATTTTTCTCTACTCTTTTTGTCCCTTTCCCCTCACCCGTACAGCGCCGTGGAGGTGCCCTCGCACGAGAGGCAGTAACAGCGCTGTACTTATCTCTTCCTTTTCCCCTTCTAAAACCACTCACACACACACACACGGTCGCGCGTATTCCGATCTCGTTTGTTCGGCTACTGACACTGCCGCGATGCCTCCCCAGCCCAGCGGTAAGGCCGTGAAGAAGGCCGGCAAGGCGCAGAAGAACGTGCGCGCCACCGACAAGAAGAAGAAGAAGCGCCGCAGGAAGGAGAGCTTCTCCATCTATATCTACAAGGTGCTGAAGCAGGTGCACCCGGACACTGGAGTCTCCAGCAAGGCCATGTCTATCATGAACAGCTTCGTGAACGACATCTTCGAGCGTATCGCCGCGGAGTCGTCCCGTCTGGCTCACTACAACAAGCGCTCGACCATCACGAGCCGGGAGATCCAGACGGCCGTGCGTCTGCTGTTGCCCGGTGAGCTGGCCAAACACGCCGTGTCCGAGGGCACCAAAGCCGTCACCAAGTACACCAGCTCCAAGTAGGCGACCGAGCGCTCGTCCGCGCAGCCAACACCCAACGGCTCTTCTCAGAGCCACCCAAGGTGTCTGCATTGGCATTGGGATGTAGCGAGAATCTCGACAATTCCGTCCGTTCCCTCTGTTTGACGCTTCCTCGTTTGCAAACGCCAGGCGCGCGCTGTTTGCGTTCTCGTTGTGACAGCGCGTGCGCTGAAAGATTTGTAGCAGAAACGCACAGAACGCCATGCGCTCAGCACAACAACACACACACAAAAAGGGACTCTCACGCGCCGATAGGGCCATTTTACTCCGCATTGGCTGCTTCAACACAGCGCAGCGGATGTCTCGCCATTCAGTTCCGTTTGCCAGAACTGCACTGCTGGCGTTGATGAAACTCTCGCACACGTACTTCTCGACTGCGCCGCATATATCTCAGCTCGTGAAATCCTAATCGACGCCCAGGACTCCCCATAGCCCGTCCCGAGGACTTTCTGTTTCCTAGGGGTCTTGCGGGTTTACTCAAAAGAGCCTTCCCAGCTCTCATTGATTTCTTTGAGTCGTCGAACCTTACCACGCGGCCATCGGCGCCGTTTCACGCTTCTTTTCTTCACGGCCTTACGCTCGTCCTCTCCCGTATTTGTTTCTCTTCACTCCTTTATTCGCCTTACCCTCCCCCGTGCAGTACTGTTGAGGTGACCTCCTAAGCGAGAGACTGTTGCGGTACTGCACTCTTCTCTTCTTTTACCAGTTCAACGTCACTTACTACTACTTCTTGTTTACAAACACGCGGCGCGCGCTGTCGGACAGCGCGTGTGCTACAACTTTTGTAGCAGAGCCGCACAGGAAGCCATGGGCTCAGCACAACAACACGCACAAAGCAAGTATGGGATGGGGCGCGTGAGGCGACTCTGCGCGAGCGGCCACGTTCGCCTGCACTAATTACCACGGCGCGTGTTTCACACACCTAGGACGATGAGGCGGTCGTTGCTGCACATTTACTTAATTCTGGTGTAGCGTAACTTTTAAAAGCAGGCAGCCCTCATCCCTCTTTTGTTTTTTTCACGCTTTATGTCTTCTCTTGTTTCGACGCGCTTTTAAAAGCGGGTCCTGAGGTGTGCCTTCATGGCTGCTAGAATGCCCTCTCGGCGGCCGCCCGCACGTAGGCAGCAGTGCTCCGGACTGAAATTCAGAGCCGCGCCATGCCAGTGCCGCATCGCTGTAGCAGTGGCTGGCGAGCGGAAATGGGTTAGCACGTTCACGAAGCAGCAGTGCGTAAGGGATATTTTACACTGTTATTACAAATGTATGTGTGAGTGGCTTTAAAAGGGGGAAAAGGAAGAGATAAGTACAGCGCTGTTACTGCCTCTCGTGCGAGGGCACCTTCACGGCGCTGTACGGGTGAGGGGAAAGGGATAAGAAAGGGTAGTGAAGAAAACAGAGTATAAAAGTGAATTATTACAAATGTAAGCTCTCCGCACACTTACATAGCTAGCGGTTTCGCGCGCGCCCTGCGTATAGCTGCCTTCGTACGGGGCGACGGGAGAGGGAGGAGGTCGGAGCGCCGTCAACAATGCCCTCTCTCTCTTCCGTCCCCTAGAATGCTGAATTGGGCTCGCGCGCGCGTCTTACGCTGGTTTCGGTGACGTTATCTGCGAGGCTACGTAAGCTATCGCGACGAAATTTGACGGTCGTGTAGGCACCAGTGAGCGGTGCCGGCGTGCGAAATTTGAAACGCCTGAGGCGAAGAGAGCATGAACGCGCCCTGTTTTGCGACTAGTGATCAAGGGAACGATGTTGGCGTGGCTGAGTTTGAAGTTGTGCGCACGGTGTGCTTTGCGGCAATGACCAGAGTGCACTTGCAAGCGTATCCGAGCTACCGGTGAACAGAACGAGTAATCATAATTACGAGAACACAATAAACTTGTTCCTGGGGCGCGACACGAGCAGTGAGTGCGTGCAGCATAGGACAATAACGTTGTTGACACGTTCATTTATTTATTTTTTTTTTTCTCTTGGCGCGTCGAGCAAAAGAAGAAGTGAGGCGGGTTGAACATCAGCAGTCAGAGGTGCCAAAGAGAAACAACATGAGAAAAAAAAAAAAAAAAAGTAAGCTCCGCGATTGTGTTACGAAGCCACTTGTCTCGAACTCAGTGCGTGGCCTAAGAAGGGCTCAGTGCAGCCACCCGCGACTCACTCGCGAAGAGAGGCCGCGCTGCCCGTGAGCCAATCGGCGCGCGTTTCGCCTCCTCGCCCTCTTTTTTGCGGCGCGGCTTCCTCGCTCGGTCGCGGCGCAGGGACTCGGCATTCGCTCTCCTGACTCGCTTCGAAGCAGCAGCAACAGCCGAGATGTCTGGACGTGGCAAGGGCGGCAAGGGGCTCGGCAAGGGTGGCGCGAAGCGTCATCGTAAGGTGTTGCGTGACAACATCCAAGGCATCACCAAGCCTGCCATCCGTCGCCTCGCTCGCCGTGGTGGTGTCAAGCGTATCTCTGGCCTGATCTACGAGGAGACACGCGGTGTGCTCAAGGTGTTCCTCGAGAACGTGATCCGGGACGCCGTCACCTACACTGAGCACGCCAAGCGCAAGACCGTGACCGCCATGGACGTGGTGTATGCCCTCAAGCGTCAGGGCCGCACCCTCTACGGTTTCGGAGGCTAAGCAGCACGCGTGCGCGCCGTCGTCTGCAAGCAGCGCATCAGCTCCTCTGAAGAACCCAACAGCCCTCTTCAGGGCTACCCACCTGGTGCTTCGGCAGTGACGCGCAGGATTTGCGATCTCCTGCTCCGTTAGCCCTCTTTTGCATGCCATTATCTCGCATTCGGCCGCACGAGACGCGCGGTGAACTTGGGTCAGGTGAGCGAGCGCAACCGCATGTATTTGCAAGGCGTGGTAGCATTGCTTTTCGCCCTCGCAAGGCGAGCTTTGCTCGATTGCATTTGCGCTCGCCACTGTGTGCTGTGTTGCTCCCATTTCAGTCGCCGTCAGTCTGTCCGAGTTGCGACGTGGCGGTCGTTCGTGCAGCTCAGTTGTCGCCTTTGGTTGGACCCTGGTAGAGGCAACCAGAGTGGAATGATGATTAAAAGCAAGAGGTAATCATAAGCTTGTCGATGCGCATTTTGTCGCTTTGAAGTGGCTCGCTTCCTCTACTCCCTTGGAGAAGAGTACGAGCCGCGCGGCAGCGGGCGCATTTCAGTTAGGTAAGTTTTATATTTGACAAAGATAGCTCATGTGGGTACGCAACAAAGCAAAGCACGAGGAAAATATTGCCGGGCACGGGCCAGTGTGTAACAGCTGAAAGCGAGTTTTCTACAGGCAGCGTTTATTTGTTCTTTCCAGTGCAAGCGTTAAATGATTGAGCCTACTGTGTCTTAGCTCAATTCGCATGGCTTCGTTGGTTTGCGTGTGTGCGTCGGAGAAAGAATAACGAGCCAGTCCTCTTGCCCTACGAGCTGAGCGCCCGTCGTGTCCCTCGTCTAGCCTGCGGTTGTTGCAAGCCACCACCGTGCGATTCACAATTGTGTAACTCTTTTGAGCGACGCAAATGAATGCTAAGGTGAGATTAGCTAGTTAACTTTCGCTAGAACCGAGCTCACTGCGTTGTATTCAAACGGACGAGGGTGCGCGCGGTGGACACCGAGGCGCGTGCTGTTTTCATTGATGCTGTTGTTTGTGATACTTGTGTACAGGGTCACAGTGGGATTTCTTATTAGCGCGCTATAGGTGATAAGCAGTTGGTTCGATGCCTACGTGGCTCTTCTTGCAAGCCAATGCACTCCTTAGTTGACCAGAACAAGCGGAAAATAAAATAGAGGAGCAGAGCGGCGAAGTGTGCTTACTGAGACAGAAATATGCTTGCACAGTGCAGACTCACTTTCTCTCGTTATTTCTATACGACTGGCTCTTTCGTCATGCGTGCGTGTAGGTGATGCTGGGCGACCCTTGTTCGCGCCATATACTTAGATCGGTCAGGAAGCGGGCGCTGGACATGCGCTGTATTTAAAGAAAACAAAACTTTTTCGAGCGACGTATCCGTGCATGCCACACGCCGCGCGAGCTGGGGAAAAAGAGAGAGAGGGATGGGCGATTTGAGCGGTGCATCACGTATTTGTCGAACTCTTCGCCGCCAGAGGGAGCCGCCTGTCCTACATACGAACATTTGTCCTTGTGGCAGCTTATGTCCGGCGTATTACGCGCTGTAAGGCGGTTGCGTAATGGCATGGACGCGCCAAAGTGCACAAGACTACCTCTTGCCGCTGCATCCCTGGAATTTCGTGTATGTGCAAGCTGCTGTACAGAAAGATTCCGAATTCGAACCGGCTCCCTCACTCGTGGCACATGTATTGGCACGCGAAGGTAAGAGAAACTGACACACGCCGGCCGTCGTCATTGCACGGATTTCGCATTCGTGTTGCGCTTAATGAAAGCCAAGCTCGCGCCTATTATTTTACATTTGTCCCACGAAGCCGCCGGGAAATAGCAACGTGAGGTGATGGCCAAACAAGTCAACAAATGGGGAAGGAACAGTCAGAGAAAATGTACGGGCCCCTTGCTTTGAAGAAGCGTGGCACCATTGGTTTATTTCTTTTCGCTTGTCTATGTTTGGATTACTACTGCGAAGTCACTGGCATGTGCGTGCAAAGGGCATAGCCGAGGACCAAGCAAGGCGTACACAGTGATGTGTACGCCTCTCATGACAACAACGGGTTGTCATGAGAGAACTACTGCAGCCATGTAAACAAGGTTCTTGTTGCATGTGAGAAAGAAATGTCTGGTGGTGCTGTGACGTTCCTTTTTTCTTTTTTTTTTTCCTTCCATAATGCTCGAGTACTGGCAGGTTAAGAGGTACAAAGTTTCATATCTCAACAATACAAAGCGGTACCGCGATCGTGTGAGCTGCACACAACTACTCACGGAAGTTTTGTCTAAAAATTTTTATCCCACCGAAAACGCCTGTAACGTCTACGAAGGTATTGTAAAAGCCATACTCACACATGACTGGTATATCTCATCGAGGCGTGTAAATTGTGTTCCCTTTATACATATCGCCTTGTGCAATTAACAGAATTTCCAAATCCAGTTCCATCGCTGTGTGACGGAGCCTTCAAGCGCACAGTGGAACTGTTTTTTCTCTCTTCCATTTCACAGTTTTCCACACTCACTGAGAAAATAAAAAAAAAAGAATATTAAGAAAGAGGCAGAGCTCGGCATCAGTTGAAAATTGCACTGTTGCAGGCGCGGCCTTTGAACATCTTCGTTTACACGCAATTAGGCGCACCAAATTCGGTGCATTAGTTGGCGAGGAAATACATTTCTCCCGGCGGCTGCCGAGCTGGAGCTTCGCTATAAGATGACAACAACGCCGTCGATCCTGTGGCGAAGTTGCGTGCGTGAATGAAATCGAAAAAGCTAGCTGACGAAATGTAGGCACTGTATAGAGCAAAGTGTTGCGTTTCATGAGTGTTTGTCAAAACATGGGTGTCCCTTGCAAGTGCGAAAACTGTGTGCCGAATGCGTGGCACGGGGAAGCCGCGCTTGGGATCGCGCCTGCGAAGCGTTGGTTGATGCTACCTTGACATATTGTTTAAGGACCCTTCATACACACGGAAGTACCGCTTGCCTGTCCATAGTTTTGAGGCCCCAATTAGTTGCCCATGTCTCCTAACGCGCGTTCAACACCTGTCAATATTGTATTCCAAATTCGCTCTTAGAGCGGAAGTACATCGTTTTCCCTGCAACTCTCAAGTGGTGCTGGTAGTCCGTACGTGAGTTTGTCGTTAATCTTGCGAGGCGCATGCGTTCTTCTATGCGTGGACGGCAAAGTGCGGTACTGGCATGTCTGCACATGCGAGACGGTTTGCCTCCGAGTGCGGCCAAAACACGACGTTGTTGCCCCTCGAGAAGGCACCGTGGCGCGCACTTGTAGTTCGTGAAACGAGCATCAGCATGATCAAATCAAGGCAGTGGACAAGCAGTAATGTACCCTAAACCTGCCACCCATCTCCGTCGCGCGGAGATCGCGATAACAGCTCCGATGGCGTTGGGCGTGGAGCGCTAACCACTGTCGAGATCAGTGGTGTGGTCTCACACTCGGCACTGGCAATTCGCGACGCGCGGCGGTATAAGCGAGATTGTGGTGTTGGCTGAAACGGAAGAGAACAGCGCGGCATGCTGTCGTGTTTAAACTCAATTAAACCGCCTGCGAATGTGCTTTCCTTAGCCGCGAACAGGGCGGCCGCGCGAAAACGTGCCTCCTCCAGCATCCTGGCGAACGGCGGCGGCGTGCGCACCGCCCGAGACGGCTGCGCTGGCGCTGGCCAATCGGCGGGTGACTTGGAGAGGAGAAGAGTAGTGCGGCGAAGCACGACGCGCGCGGCGCAGGGGTCATTTTCACTCCGGCAGTCGACGACTTCGGACGCTCGCTCCGTTCGCCATGGCCAGGACCAAGCAAACCGCCCGTAAGAGCACCGGTGGGAAGGCTCCGCGTAAGCAGCTTGCTACCAAGGCTGCTCGCAAGAGTGCACCTGCCACAGGAGGGGTTAAGAAACCGCATCGCTACAGGCCTGGGACCGTGGCCCTTCGTGAAATTCGCCGCTACCAGAAGTCGACCGAACTTCTCATCCGCAAGCTGCCGTTCCAGCGCTTGGTGAGGGAAATCGCTCAGGATTTCAAGACCGACCTCCGATTCCAGAGTTCGGCTGTGATGGCCCTTCAGGAGGCCAGCGAGGCCTACCTGGTCGGTCTCTTCGAGGACACCAACCTGTGCGCCATCCACGCCAAGCGCGTTACCATCATGCCGAAGGACATCCAGCTGGCCCGGCGCATCCGTGGCGAGCGCGCCTAAGTTCGGCCGCTGTCTGCGCCGCAGCCTCGGTCGGTCAGGCAAGCAACACAAAACGGTCCTTCTCAGGACCACCTACATGTTTGCTTCGGCCACGGGAGCACGCGAGACCACGTACTCCAACCGTACCCTCTCGGTCTGTCTGTTCTGTTGTTGTTTTTTTATTATTAATATTTGTGCGTGTGTGTCTGTGGTGGGCTGCCGGTGCGAGGTGTTGCCTCGTTTGGTATGCATATGGTAAGTATTGCGCGCGCTCGAGCACGAACAAGAAGAGAGAGGAAAATAAAAAAAAGAAACAAAATGCGCGTTCGTTGCGAAACGGTTCGCGCATTCATGCGAAGAAGCCGCGCCCCAAAACGAAATTAACGCGGCCGATGTTGCGTGCAAGCTTTCGTGTATTGGAATGCCATGCGTGCGTTTGTTCACGTTCCTCATGCATACCTGCCTGGCTCATAAGTAAGTGCATGCTGGTTGCGGATATGGCCCATTTGTTGTTTGTTTTTAAGGGCCCATATCACAGTCCACTACGCGAATTGCAGTGAGGCTCGTGCCTGTGCGCCCCCGGACACCCTGAAGCTCGCTTTCTATCTACATTCGTGCACTGACATGCCAGCTAGCTAGCAGCAGCAGCAGCGTCAGTTCAAGAGTGGGCACGGTTGCGATAATTCAAACAGAGGGAAACGGGCGCAGAGAACGGGATTGCCAAGCAAAACCCTGCCGTCACACGCATTTCGGTGGTCCTGACAAGGACCGTTGGGTTGTGCGACGAGCGCGACTGTAGTCCGGCGGCTGGGAGCTCGCTTACGCCTTCTTCTCGGTCTTCTTTGGGAGAAGCACAGCTTGGATGTTGGGCAAGACGCCGCCCTGCGCGATCGTCACGCCGGAGAGCAGCTTGTTCAGCTCCTCGTCGTTGCGGATGGCGAGCTGCAGGTGGCGGGGGATGATCCTGGTCTTCTTGTTGTCACGAGCCGCGTTGCCAGCGAGCTCGAGCACTTCGGCAGCCAGGTACTCGAGGACGGCCGCGAGGTAGACGGGAGCGCCCGCTCCGACGCGCTCGGCGTAGTTTCCCTTGCGCAGGAGACGGTGGATACGGCCCACGGGGAACTGGAGACCCGCGCGGCTGGAACGCGTCTTGCTCTTGCCCTTCGCCTTGCCGCCTTTGCCGCGTCCGGACATGCTGGTGCTGTTGCTGAGACTGAGGACGAAACAACGACTTGCACAGTCGCGATCGGTGAGCGATTTGAGCCGTGCTCGTAGCGCCTTCGCCGCTCTCGCCGCCGCCGGTCCCAAAGGAAAGCGCGAGCGAGCACGAGGGAGAGGGAGAGAAGCCGCGCGGACCAATGGCGAGCGCGGCAATGCGAGGTCCCGTCAACACCACCCTCCCGCCATAAAAGCGCGGCGCACGCGACCGGTCGCGCGTATTCCGATCTCGTTTGTTCGGCTACTGACACTGCCGCGATGCCTCCCCAGCCCAGCGGTAAGGCCGTGAAGAAGGCCGGCAAGGCGCAGAAGAACGTGCGCGCCACCGACAAGAAGAAGAAGAAGCGCCGCAGGAAGGAGAGCTTCTCCATCTATATCTACAAGGTGCTGAAGCAGGTGCACCCGGACACTGGAGTCTCCAGCAAGGCCATGTCTATCATGAACAGCTTCGTGAACGACATCTTCGAGCGTATCGCCGCGGAGTCGTCCCGTCTGGCTCACTACAACAAGCGCTCGACCATCACGAGCCGGGAGATCCAGACGGCCGTGCGTCTGCTGTTGCCCGGTGAGCTGGCCAAACACGCCGTGTCCGAGGGCACCAAAGCCGTCACCAAGTACACCAGCTCCAAGTAGGCGACCGAGCGCTCGTCCGCGCAGCCAACACCCAACGGCTCTTCTCAGAGCCACCCAAGGTGTCTGCATTGGCATTGGGATGTAGCGAGAATCTCGACAATTCCGTCCGTTCCCTCTGTTTGACGCTTCCTCGTTTGCAAACGCCAGGCGCGCGCTGTTTGCGTTCTCGTTGTGACAGCGCGTGCGCTGAAAGATTTGTAGCAGAAACGCACAGAACGCCATGCGCTCAGCACAACAACACACACACAAAAAGGGACTCTCACGCGCCGATAGGGCCATTTTACTCCGCATTGGCTGCTTCAACACAGCGCAGCGGATGTCTCGCCATTCAGTTCCGTTTGCCAGAACTGCACTGCTGGCGTTGATGAAACTCTCGCACACGTACTTCTCGACTGCGCCGCATATATCTCAGCTCGTGAAATCCTAATCGACGCCCAGGACTCCCCATAGCCCGTCCCGAGGACTTTCTGTTTCCTAGGGGTCTTGCGGGTTTACTCAAAAGAGCCTTCCCAGCTCTCATTGATTTCTTTGAGTCGTCGAACCTTACCACGCGGCCATCGGCGCCGTTTCACGCTTCTTTTCTTCACGGCCTTACGCTCGTCCTCTCCCGTATTTGTTTCTCTTCACTCCTTTATTCGCCTTACCCTCCCCCGTGCAGTACTGTTGAGGTGACCTCCTAAGCGAGAGACTGTTGCGGTACTGCACTCTTCTCTTCTTTTACCAGTTCAACGTCACTTACTACTACTTCTTGTTTACAAACACGCGGCGCGCGCTGTCGGACAGCGCGTGTGCTACAACTTTTGTAGCAGAGCCGCACAGGAAGCCATGGGCTCAGCACAACAACACGCACAAAGCAAGTATGGGATGGGGCGCGTGAGGCGACTCTGCGCGAGCGGCCACGTTCGCCTGCACTAATTACCACGGCGCGTGTTTCACACACCTAGGACGATGAGGCGGTCGTTGCTGCACATTTACTTAATTCTGGTGTAGCGTAACTTTTAAAAGCAGGCAGCCCTCATCCCTCTTTTGTTTTTTTCACGCTTTATGTCTTCTCTTGTTTCGACGCGCTTTTAAAAGCGGGTCCTGAGGTGTGCCTTCATGGCTGCTAGAATGCCCTCTCGGCGGCCGCCCGCACGTAGGCAGCAGTGCTCCGGACTGAAATTCAGAGCCGCGCCATGCCAGTGCCGCATCGCTGTAGCAGTGGCTGGCGAGCGGAAATGGGTTAGCACGTTCACGAAGCAGCAGTGCGTAAGGGATATTTTACACTGTTATTACAAATGTATGTGTGAGTGGCTTTAAAAGGGGGAAAAGGAAGAGATAAGTACAGCGCTGTTACTGCCTCTCGTGCGAGGGCACCTTCACGGCGCTGTACGGGTGAGGGGAAAGGGATAAGAAAGGGTAGTGAAGAAAACAGAGTATAAAAGTGAATTATTACAAATGTAAGCTCTCCGCACACTTACATAGCTAGCGGTTTCGCGCGCGCCCTGCGTATAGCTGCCTTCGTACGGGGCGACGGGAGAGGGAGGAGGTCGGAGCGCCGTCAACAATGCCCTCTCTCTCTTCCGTCCCCTAGAATGCTGAATTGGGCTCGCGCGCGCGTCTTACGCTGGTTTCGGTGACGTTATCTGCGAGGCTACGTAAGCTATCGCGACGAAATTTGACGGTCGTGTAGGCACCAGTGAGCGGTGCCGGCGTGCGAAATTTGAAACGCCTGAGGCGAAGAGAGCATGAACGCGCCCTGTTTTGCGACTAGTGATCAAGGGAACGATGTTGGCGTGGCTGAGTTTGAAGTTGTGCGCACGGTGTGCTTTGCGGCAATGACCAGAGTGCACTTGCAAGCGTATCCGAGCTACCGGTGAACAGAACGAGTAATCATAATTACGAGAACACAATAAACTTGTTCCTGGGGCGCGACACGAGCAGTGAGTGCGTGCAGCATAGGACAATAACGTTGTTGACACGTTCATTTATTTATTTTTTTTTTTCTCTTGGCGCGTCGAGCAAAAGAAGAAGTGAGGCGGGTTGAACATCAGCAGTCAGAGGTGCCAAAGAGAAACAACATGAGAAAAAAAAAAAAAAAAAGTAAGCTCCGCGATTGTGTTACGAAGCCACTTGTCTCGAACTCAGTGCGTGGCCTAAGAAGGGCTCAGTGCAGCCACCCGCGACTCACTCGCGAAGAGAGGCCGCGCTGCCCGTGAGCCAATCGGCGCGCGTTTCGCCTCCTCGCCCTCTTTTTTGCGGCGCGGCTTCCTCGCTCGGTCGCGGCGCAGGGACTCGGCATTCGCTCTCCTGACTCGCTTCGAAGCAGCAGCAACAGCCGAGATGTCTGGACGTGGCAAGGGCGGCAAGGGGCTCGGCAAGGGTGGCGCGAAGCGTCATCGTAAGGTGTTGCGTGACAACATCCAAGGCATCACCAAGCCTGCCATCCGTCGCCTCGCTCGCCGTGGTGGTGTCAAGCGTATCTCTGGCCTGATCTACGAGGAGACACGCGGTGTGCTCAAGGTGTTCCTCGAGAACGTGATCCGGGACGCCGTCACCTACACTGAGCACGCCAAGCGCAAGACCGTGACCGCCATGGACGTGGTGTATGCCCTCAAGCGTCAGGGCCGCACCCTCTACGGTTTCGGAGGCTAAGCAGCACGCGTGCGCGCCGTCGTCTGCAAGCAGCGCATCAGCTCCTCTGAAGAACCCAACAGCCCTCTTCAGGGCTACCCACCTGGTGCTTCGGCAGTGACGCGCAGGATTTGCGATCTCCTGCTCCGTTAGCCCTCTTTTGCATGCCATTATCTCGCATTCGGCCGCACGAGACGCGCGGTGAACTTGGGTCAGGTGAGCGAGCGCAACCGCATGTATTTGCAAGGCGTGGTAGCATTGCTTTTCGCCCTCGCAAGGCGAGCTTTGCTCGATTGCATTTGCGCTCGCCACTGTGTGCTGTGTTGCTCCCATTTCAGTCGCCGTCAGTCTGTCCGAGTTGCGACGTGGCGGTCGTTCGTGCAGCTCAGTTGTCGCCTTTGGTTGGACCCTGGTAGAGGCAACCAGAGTGGAATGATGATTAAAAGCAAGAGGTAATCATAAGCTCGTCGATGCGCATTTTGTCGCTTTGAAGTGGCTCGCTTCCTCTACTCCCTTGGAGAAGAGTACGAGCCGCGCGGCAGCGGGCGCATTTCAGTTAGGTAAGTTTTATATTTGACAAAGATAGCTCATGTGGGTACGCAACAAAGCAAAGCACGAGGAAAATATTGCCGGGCACGGGCCAGTGTGTAACAGCTGAAAGCGAGTTTTCTACAGGCAGCGTTTATTTGTTCTTTCCAGTGCAAGCGTTAAATGATTGAGCCTACTGTGTCTTAGCTCAATTCGCATGGCTTCGTTGGTTTGCGTGTGTGCGTCGGAGAAAGAATAACGAGCCAGTCCTCTTGCCCTACGAGCTGAGCGCCCGTCGTGTCCCTCGTCTAGCCTGCGGTTGTTGCAAGCCACCACCGTGCGATTCACAATTGTGTAACTCTTTTGAGCGACGCAAATGAATGCTAAGGTGAGATTAGCTAGTTAACTTTCGCTAGAACCGAGCTCACTGCGTTGTATTCAAACGGACGAGGGTGCGCGCGGTGGACACCGAGGCGCGTGCTGTTTTCATTGATGCTGTTGTTTGTGATACTTGTGTACAGGGTCACAGTGGGATTTCTTATTAGCGCGCTATAGGTGATAAGCAGTTGGTTCGATGCCTACGTGGCTCTTCTTGCAAGCCAATGCACTCCTTAGTTGACCAGAACAAGCGGAAAATAAAATAGAGGAGCAGAGCGGCGAAGTGTGCTTACTGAGACAGAAATATGCTTGCACAGTGCAGACTCACTTTCTCTCGTTATTTCTATACGACTGGCTCTTTCGTCA